>NC_141616.1:36073766-36236016 GCF_047967505.1 Dipteris shenzhenensis | reverse complement strand
ATATCAAATAGAGTCTCATTATTCTCATGACGATTATTAACATGTTAGTATATTCCTTACTCATTGGGAATTTTCAAATAGGTCATGATGGAATATTTCAAATTTCTCTATGCAATCGAACTTGTTCAATCCTATATGAGCTAGATTTTAACTAAGCTATCATCATCACTATAATAGCCCACATTCCGTTAATATATACATAGTAAACTAACATATTGTAAAATCAGCTTTCTGTTTAAATATAAACTTTGTGTATATAATATTCTATTGGAAAATATCTAGAATTGATTCTAATGCATACTTATTTAATATGTTCACTTGATTGATACCATTATAGGTATACACGCAACAAAACACATCAAGTCCTACATCTCTCCCTTATATAGATATACATGAATTTCATACTAGAAAGGGACTAAATCTTTCTATTATAATGTTTCCAATTCTTTGATACAACTACAAAAAAAATTAAAGGTGTCAAACTGAAATTGATCTTGCTATCTCCTCAATAGATCAATCGACAACCCAATCCACAAATTCTTCCCAAATTAAGCTCCTCAGAACTGTTTGTCAACAGAAGTGTGTAGAGCAACGTAGAAGCATTATTTTTTCTCTTTAGATCAATGCTTTAGGACTAGCCCTGGGACTCGTAGGTCTCACTCAAGGATGCATCTGAGTAGTGTCACTGGCAGTGGAGAACATTACACCCTTTATGTATTTCAACATATTGTAGTGGACATAAAACTCTCATAATGGCTCCTAGCATTTCGTCTCATCCCCCGTACTAATCCACGTAAAATGTTATATGACGATTAACTAGTATTCTTTTCTAACTCTCAAAGTGTTCTTGGTTATTTCACAGTTTAACATAGTCTGTCGGCCCTATCTTAAAGTTGTGATCTCTCAAATGACTCCCAATGTATACGTTTTTGGTTGCCTAAAACGTATAATGTGCATCCTAACGGAATAGCAAAACATGTAATCTTTTCATGAAGTGGTAACAGCGGCGCTAAATCTACTCTCACCCTTTGAAAGATGTATTTGCTCTAGGTTGTCCTGGGGCTTAACTATCACCCTCAACCATCACGGAGCCTCATCCTGCCAGTAACCATAATATGTAACGGTGCTGTGGGGCAGAGATACCTCTGGATGTCCCAAACTTTTTTGAAAGTGCTTAAAGAACCTTAGTCTATAGGACAAGAAGGGAAAATGCACCTCCTATCCATTATACATCTCTAGTCTGCCATCGACATCGTTTCCACGGCTATTCATCACCTCAGATCTCATATTTCGCGACCATTTATGAGTCATGGCCGTTGTCGCCCATTCGCGATCGTATATGTGTCGTGGCGCTTCATATGCCCATTTCACGTAGCTATTCCCTTAACTCTCGATTTCCTTGGGGCCTGTCTAGTGCCCTCAACCATCCTACAGTCGACTCTCAAAAGGGTCTGGTTTATTAGACCTCGTGCAAGCCCGACACGGACTGGGATAACTCTTCAAAATGCAAATCGTTTTGGCCAACCTTTCATCAGCTATGATGGTTCTCAGAAGTAATAGTATATGCGAATGCCTAGCGCCAAAGCAATAGAACACACGACTGCATGCATATTCGATTTCTACCAGTGGAGACGGTGCTTCTAGTCTTATTCTGGTGGAGCCAATAGTTTCCCTACATCCCTTAGGGACACTCAACTGCTCCTTTGGGTCCTAGGTAACCCTGCGCCTCGCTTCTCCAAGACTGCCGTGTATCCTAGATTTCTATGAGGAGATCGATGAGGTTCGAGGTACCTCTCTCATGCACATCTAAAGGTCTCACGCTATATCAGAGAAGGTTGGTCAACGTATCTCCCTTCGTCTATTGAGGAGCTCATTGCTACTGAGCCAGCCCATCTTCGCTTCTCTACCAAACAATGGTCTCAGACATTCGTTATAATGCACTAATCAAACTAGTGTTCCCCTCTAAATTCGTGACCTATATGGAGGGGACTGAGAAGGTAAGTTTAAACATAACATACGTAGTTCACGGGCCTCGTCTGATTTCTCATAGTACTGCACATCTCTAGGTAGTAACTTACCTGTGTTGTTTCCATGCTGTGATTTTAGTGTACAGTCCTCTCCTACAAACGTCTCGATGCGCGCACCCAGGTCTTCAACGAGTTCTTCACTTCAGATTACTTCCACTCCCGCTCTTCTGCACTAACTTATTCCATATTTTCCATTGGATGCCACAATCCTCGATGGGAGGGGAAGACGTTCTAACCAAGGCAGTCTCTTGGTACTTGTCCCTAATAAATCCTGGCTGTTGCCTATCCTTCTCACAGTCAGTAAAATCTCTGACTACAATCTCACTATTAATCCTAGTGCGGTGATCACAGGTATCCATTCTCTCCTTTCGTGTACATATATCTAACGGTAAGGTGGGATATGTATTTATCGTGATTTAACATTTCAAATTAATATGTGTAGTCCTCTCTTTAACCTTCCATCCTTTCCCGGGATCCTTTGGACAAACTTGGCCCCTAGGGGTACTTGTAGGTCTCTAATCACTACCCATGGGATCAACAATATTGTCTAATGACTCCAACCTATAGTCCATTGTATATTCGATATACTTGCCACTCACAATCATAGTACATCCCTTCATCCATGGTGGTTCCATTCATCACTTAGGGGGTATCCACGTTCATCAAATTGTCTAAAGGTAATAATCTGATACCTTCCCCATTTCCCTTATGCTTCCAATTATCTCCAAGGCTACTATGGCCATATCATGTATTCCACACAATTCCAAAGGGCAACGAGCTAATGTATATCTCATATAAGCTCCCCTTAGTACATCTATCTTTCTCCAAGATTGCTACTACAATATAGTATTGTATCACACATCTTATATATCCTCAATAGTTATGGTCTAGAACTGTAGATACATATAATAGGGACAACTATGGAAGTATCCTTAGTAAAGAAGTGCTAGCAATCTCTCTTTATTTTTAGTATAAGTGTGTCAACCATTCCTGACTAACCTTAATCTTATTAATCCCTTGTCCGATCATCCACTTTACCATGTTTCAGTAAGTAATCTATTATTTTTTATCCTTATTCTTATACTATAATACCGAATCGTATCGATACAGACCTCTGTTTATTTAATTGGGGTATAGATCGACACATCCTTGAATGGGAGGATGTGTGTGTGTGTACGTGCATGCATGCATGCGTGTGTGTGTGTGTGTGACCCTCCTGCCGCATTCCCGCAGGTCCAACACACAATCCAAGTGAGGGCAGTAAACCGCCCATCACTTTGGATTGGGTCAGACTACTGCCCATAAACGAAATATATAATTTAAGTACTTCACTGAATTGTGGATTGTGGAGGTGTATTTACCTAGCCACTTCCTCAATTTTTGCAGATCCAAGTCGCATCCAGGGAACTCTTGCTGGTAAAAATCTCCTCACAAGTCTTCTACTTTTATCCCTCTTGAACCCATTCTTTTCAAAGTTCTTGATCAATTTTTTAATCTGCCCAAAG
Organism: Dipteris shenzhenensis; assembly: GCF_047967505.1. Lineage (NCBI taxonomy): Eukaryota > Viridiplantae > Streptophyta > Polypodiopsida > Gleicheniales > Dipteridaceae > Dipteris > Dipteris shenzhenensis. Next base: position 36,232,484 of record NC_141616.1, on the reverse strand, counting down.
GCATTGAAATCCCCTTTCTCAGTATATAACTTGGGACAGGATTACTTTCTCGAAGAATGATAAGGGTCGGTTACTATCCGCCAAGATGAATTTACATGTAGGGTAGTCTAGGGACTCAGTTTTATCATATTTGTTGGTCACTGCTATTCCATTGCTTTTATTGGCAACTATAATGGACATGCTCAAAAAATTGGCTCTCACTCCTGTAGCACTACCATCCTCTCCAACTTGTACATCCACAGTAGTGTCTTTTATCTCCAATAATTAAAGGGGGTGAATGCATAGTGGGTCTATCTCATCATTATCTTGTATTTTGAAAAACTCCTTTGGGGAATCCACATTGATTAACAATATATCATCCATATATCTAAATGGGTGTTTGAATTGGGATAATCTCCCCCAATCCTTATTCCTCCACAGTTTCTTAATGAAGTTAAGCTCAAACCAATGTAAATACAGATTACACCATAAGGGTGAACAGGAAAATCCCATGGGTATGCCTGAGATTTGTTTATAAACTTGCTCTGCTAATCTCAAGTGCATGTTTTCCAAGAGCCACATATTGATCATAATACATTCATGTTCCGACCATGATATCATAGTTTTACTTCTTCTATCACTCCATGAGGCTTTTTTCCTATTCCAATTTAGGTTCAAATACCTCTTTCTCTTTCCTCTATAGGCCATGCTGATGACTTTTGATATCACTTTCTTCAACCCATATTCCCTATCCAAAGGGATATTTTCATAACATTTACCTATATCTACAGTGAAGACCGATTGGATACTTTGTGGTAAATTCAATTTCACCTCGTATATGGAACTAACTATCCAAAATGCACTCACTGTAATGTTGGCCTCCAATCCAATTTTCTCTTGGAGACCCCTAGATGAATTCATGATGGGATCCAAGCACGCTTGTAATGCAAAAGTGATTAATGATGCCAATTCCAAGAATATACAAAGATGTGCATTAGTAATCCATCTGAAAGTGTTTTTGTGAGCTTTGAAAGTGGCCATTAGATATGGCAAAGTATGAGATTCCAGAGTAATATTCAAGTTCAAGTTTTGAATATCTTTGACCTGTCGGTCTAAGATGTCTGGGTTATCCACTCTCGCAAAATCCCTACTGGATACCCTTAATACTACTTGGAACTTCTTACAAATATATGCTGGCATCAAAGCTGACTTATCTGTAGAGGTAATAAGGAGGGATCTCATTAGTCTCTTCACTTCTTTCATTATAGACGATGTCTTTAAGGGATCCCTATTTGCCACAATGTAGAGTTTCTTTTTCTCCGCTAGTTTTTCCAAATAGTTACTGCAAAATACTCCAAATTCCCTCTCCATTGGGTTCAATATTTCCAACAACTCAAGATTTAGTGTGATTACTTGGTTCCAAATCATATATAACACATTTAGTGTCCCATCAATGCTCAACTATTTTCTAGGGATATGTCCTAATCCCTTCCTCAAATATTCCTTTAATGTATTCTCAATCACAATTTCATTGTCAATGGTACACACATGTCCCCATTCCATTTTAATGAATTTTCTAAAAGTACTATTTTCACACGGACACATAATCTTTGACCCATCTCTGAATATTGTCCTAGGTTTGCAAAGTAAAGATGCTAAATTCTCAGAGAACTGCCAAGCAATGTTAATATGTTTTATGAAGTCAATCACATTATCCATCTTGTGGTGATAGAGAAAGTCTATAAAAAGTTTTTTACTTGAAAACATTTCAAGTAGAGGGTTATCAAATAATGCATGTATGAAGATGCTATATTTCTTTTCTTTACTCATCAGAATTTTTCTGTTATGTGGCAACAGTATGATACTCCTCAATCGAACAGCAGTGGGATTCGAGGGTGCTACCATAGAGCCCCTCTGGCCAGACCAAGGGTCACCACCAAGGTTTTCTTTTGCCTTAACAAGCGCAAATGCTCCCGCTGCAGGGAGAAAGAAGAGAAAGGGGAGAAAATTGAGGGGGAGGCGGAGACGAGGCGGGGTGAGGGGGGGCAAGGACAGAAGAGGAAGGAGGAAGGCAAGGAGTGTAGGATCCCGTAGGATAGAATAGATGCATCTTGCAAGAGGTGTGAGAGCACAATGAAAGGTCGATGAGGTGCAAGGTCCCTCTTTCATGCACGTCTAAAGGTCTCACGCTATATCAGGGAAGGTTGGTCGATGTATCTCCCTTTATCTATTGAGGAGCTCGCTGCTATTGAGCCAGCCCATCTTCGCTCCTCTACCAAAAAATGGTCTCAGATGTTCGTTATAATGCACTAATCAAACTAGTGTTCCCCTCTAAATTCATGAACTATATGGAGGGGACTAAGAAGGTAAGTTTAAACATAACGTATGTAGTTCACGGGCCTCGTCTGATTTCTCACGGTATTGCACATCTCTAGGTAGTAACTTACCTGTGTTGTTTCCATGCTGTGATTTCAATCTACAGTCCTCTCCTACAAATGTCTGGACGTGCACACCCAGGTCTTCAACAAGTTCTTCACTTCAAATTACTTCCACTCCCGCTCTTCCTCACTAACTTACTCCATATTTTCCATTGGATGCCACAATCCTCGATGGGAGGGGAAGACGTTCTAACCAAGGCAGTCCCTTGGTACTTGTCCCTAATAAATCCTGGCTACTACCTATCCTTCTCACAGTCAGTGAAATCTCTGACTGCAATCTCACTATTAATCCTAGCACTTGCAGTGATCACTGGTATCCATTCTCTCCTTTCGTGTACACACATCTAACGGTAAGGTGGGATATGGATTTATCATGATTTAACATTTCAAATTAATATGTGTAGTCCTCTCTTTAACCTTCCATCCTTTCTCGGGATCCTCTGGACAAACTCAGCCCCTACGAGTACTTATAGGTCTCTAATCACTACCCATGGGATCATCAATATTGTCTAATGACTCCAACCTATAGTCCATTGTATATTCAATATACTTGCCACTCACAATCATAGTACATGCCTTCATCCATGCTAGTTCCATTCATCACTTAGGGGGTAACCACATTCATCAAATTGACTAAAAGTTATACTCTAATACCTTCCCCATTTCCCTTTCCTTATTGCTTCTAATTATCTCTAAGGCTACACCGGCCATCTAATACCATATCATGTATTCCACACAATTTCAAAGGGCAATGAGCTAATGTATATCTCATATAAGCTCCCCTAAGTACATCTATCTTTCTCCAAGATTGCTACTACAATATAATATTGTATCGCACATCTTATATATCCTCAATAGTTATGGTCCGGAACTGTAGATACATATATTAGAGACAACTATGGAAGTATCCTTAGTAAAGAAGTGCTAGCAATCTCTCTTTTATTTTAGTATAACTGTGTCAACTATTCGTGACTAACCTTAATCCATTGATCCCTTGTCTGATCATCCACTTTACCATGTTTTGGTAAGTAATCTATTATTTTTTATCCTTATTCTTATATTATAATACCGAATCGTATCAATACAGACCTCCGTTTATTTAATTGGGGTATAGATTGACACATCCTTCAATGGGAGGATGTCTATGTGTTTGTGTATGTGTGTGTGTGTGTGTGTGTGTGTGTGTGTGTGTGCGCGTGTGTGCATGTGTATACGAGTGTGTGTAAGTGTATGTGTGTGAATAGGTGTGTATGTAAGGTTATGCATAAATCTGTGTGTGTGTGTGTGTGTGTTTGTGTGTGTGTGTGTGTGTGTGTGTGTGTGTGTGTGTGTGTGTGTGTGTGTTTGTGTGTGTGTGTGTGTGTGTGTGTGTGTGTGTGTGTGTGTGTGTGTGGCCTAACCCTAACCTAGAGGGTAAGACCACATGGTGGGGAGTAAGCCCACCATGTGGAACTTACTCCCCACCTAGTAGTGTCTAGAGAAAAAATGGAACATTATGAAGTGATGTCACTAGTATAAGCATATCCCAGTTCTATAGTAGGGTGGTACCCATGTTTCTTCACATAAAAAGTAATAATTAGTACTCAAATTAAATGGAATTAAGACATTAACTATTGAATAATATTGGGAAAGTGAGCAAGGTGGTGGGGGGTTTTGTTTTTGGTGCGAAGGGCTCCTCCCCATAGTGACTCTTAACACCCCCTTGTAGTCATATATTTTCCGGGTGTAATTCCTCCTATTCAAAGGGGTTATACATGGGGTTTGCAAAAGCCCTTAATTCCTTCGCCAAACCACTACATTATCTGTGGGTATGCAATTTTCCATTTGATCCTCCACATGTGTGTGAGTTGATTCCCCGATGGGATGTCAGTTGTTGGTAATTAGACACATCCCTCTTGGGAGGCATGTGTGTGTGTGTGTGTGTGTGTGTGTGTGTGTGTGTGTGTGTGTGTGTGTGTGTGGTGTGTGTGTGTGTGTGTGTGTGTAGTAGACATTTACAACACCCCTTTCCATAGTGAAGAGTAAAATTCTTAAAGAGGGAGATTATAAATGGGAGAACTTTTTCAAGGGAAAGTTTAACGGGGAGATATAAGGGGAGAAACTAAAGGGAAAAATAAGGGGGATTAATTAGATTATAGAAGGGGGGGTGAAAATCATAAAATTGAGAGAGAAGGGGGAGGGAAGAATGAAACCAAAAAAAAGAGATTAAATAATTGGAGAAGGGGTGAAGGAAGATAAAACTATGGAGCAAGGGGAATAATAGCAAATATATCATTGGAGATAAGGGGGAAATTAGAAGGTGGGGTTTGAAGGAAGGAATAGTGAAGTAGAAAGAATATAGGGGGGGTGTATTAATGTGCAAGAGAGAAGCCAAAGAAATGATAAGAAACAAGTAAGGGGGTAATTAAAAATGAGGCAAGAAATAAAAAACAAAACCTGTGAGTCCATGATGGTGGCCAAGTCATTGGAGACAATGAAGAGTTGGGTAGCAGGACCAAAGGGAGACAACCAGGAAATAGAGATGAAGGGCAGGCCGACAGACGAGACAGCAGCACACAATCAAAGTATGGAGAGAAGCATAGTCAAGGAGGTCGTGGTATGAGAAGAAGCGCAAGTCAACAAAAGATCTGTCTGAATGGGCACGAGCGCCAAAGAGAGGGCTTCTAAGGGAGGGTAGAAGGGGGCTCAGCATAGGCAGTGGCAGTGGGATAGCCGGGGCAACAGGATAGTCAAGGTGTATGAGTACATTACATGAGCAAGAGCAGGTGGGAGAAGGGGTAGGTTTTAAAGGTCAGTTTGGCTTAGTCGGGGAGCCATGGAGTGTAGTTGGTAGAGGAGGTAGGGGCACGGTGGTCAACAGCCAGCACATAAATCAAGAGACGGGGATGCGAGCAGTTTGAGGAGGGCAAAAAATCAAAGCAGTCAAGGGGACTTTAGAAAAATGTGTTTTTGAAAAAATTCGAAGAAGAAATTAGAACAAATGAGAAATGATTAGAAAAAGTGAGTAAATTAGGGAAAATGAAGCGATAGGAATCTAAAAGAAGTTTTTGTTGGGAGAACAGACTTAGAAAATTAGAAAAAACAAAAATATAATGAGAGAATTAGAGAGAGAGAGAGAGAAAGAATAAAGAAAGAAAGAAATTTTATTAAAGGTCCACGAAAGGCCATACATGGCCTATGGGACACAAAATCATCCGAAAGGAAAATACATCATCAACGATGCGCCAACTAGGTGGCCTCATCGTAATACAGCTAAGATGCCAAAAATGGCTATAAAAATCCTAGATACAAAATGAAATGAAATAGAGTACCAAAAATGCCTAGATACAAAATGTAAAATATGAAATATGAGGAACATCGTCTTCCCTAAGGGGTCTGTGATCCAAAGAAATGATGGAAGTCATGGCCATCGACCATGCCTCCTGCCATGAGTGTGAAGATCTGGGCAAGTGTCAAGTGGGCTGCTGGCGGTGCCAAGTCTCCATGGAGCAATCTCCTCCAAAAATCTGCCATGAGAGAGAGAGAGAGAGAGAGAGGGGGGGGGGGAGAGAGAGAGAGAGAGAGAGACGGAGAGTCGAAGGGTTTGGGGGGGAGGGGGGGAGAGAAAGGAAGTTTGGTTATTTAGTTTAGTTAGTGTAGTTAGGTAGAAGTGTAGTCAGTTTGGCATGGGAAGTTAGGGAGGCAAGGATGGTTCGGAGGTTTGGTTAGGTAGTTAGTGTAGTTAGGAAAAAAGGTGTAAATAGTTTAGGAAAAAGGGGGGCAAAAATAAAAATTGGGGCAAAAAAGAGGAAGCTATTAGGGAATAAGTAGTAAAAAAGGTTTTATAAAATATGCAAAAGGGCGAGGAGATTTAAGAAAGGAAATTTTTATTTAAAAAAACCAAAGAGTTTGGAAGTTTAGGAAGATTTAAAAAAAAGGGGGGGGGGGGGAGAGAAGGGGGGTTGTTTTTGTTTTAAGGGCTTGAAAGAGATAAATTAAGGGAAAACTTTAGGAGATTAATTTAACTTTAGATTTTTTTTTTTCATGAAAAAGACTTCTATTAAGTAAGAACAAAAACCCGCGAGAGCAAGCTCAAAGCGGAATACATCATGAAATCATGAGGATAATAAAAAACCCCCTCAGAGTGAGGTGGAAAGAAACCAAGGCTGAGGCTGAAAGTGCCATCTCAACCCTGTAGTAGATTCAGAGAAGAAAGGAGAATCCTTCCATTCCCTGAAGAAAGAAACCCTCCTAGCTGAGGCTGCACGGGAGTCCCCCTGCATACCCGTCCATACGACCATCAGAGTGTGTACGATGTCTGTCCAGATACTAGCCAATGTGTGCGAGGGATGAACCTGAGTACCCTCCATAGCCTCTGTGCATCTGGATCTCCAGATATGCCAGGCTGCTATGCTCGCTATAATCTCCCAAGAAGTATCCACAGAGGCATGTACAGCTGTAAAAGGACGGTGTGGAACCACATCCAACGAGCAAAGCTCAACCCGATGACATCGAACCGAAATGGCCCGGGAGGAGTCAAGTCCCTCATAGAAAACCTGAGGTCCTGTAAGAGAAAGCCAAGCCACCGAGCCCCAAGTCATAAAGAGTGGGGAATGGGCAAAGTGACTGAAGATCCTGGCTATCCCCATCCAAATCAATCTCGCCTGTCTGCAATCCCATAAGCAATGCTGAATAGACTCCGAAGCAGAAAGGCAACGAGGGCAAGTAGGGTCGGCTCCGAATCTGGACCTCCAAAGGTTCACTGCAATCCCTCCATGAATAGAAAGCCAAAAGAAGATAGTGATCTTCCTATTCCTGTGGGATTTCCAGAGCCTCTTCCAGAAGTACCTCTGCTGATCCGCAGTAATACCAAAAGTCTCCCAATGAGTAACTCTGGAGGGTCTCCAGCCTCTACTACTGAGCTGAAATCTCCTGTAACTTTACTGACCGTGTAACTTTAGATTTAGATATTAGAACAGTGGAACTAATAGAAAAAAGGGGAGAATGGGAGAGTAAGTGTAAATTAAAAACAAATTAATAAAAAGAAAAATAAGGGAGAATCGATACAAGAAAATTAGGAGAAAAAAATAGGAAATTAATAAATTTTAAAAAGGGGGATGAGGGGATTAGAAAAGGCAAAAAATTAAGGGAAATAAAGAATAGAAGTTAAGGGAAAATGTTCAAGGGAACATTAATGATAAAAAAGGGGGGAAGGGGGGGAAATAAAGTAAATGTAAAGGAAAAACGAATAGGAAGTGTGTGTGTGTGTGTGTGTGTGTGTGTGTGTGTCACACCAAGCCTCAATCCCACAGTGGTCCTCACCCACTAAGTCTATGCGTGGGCAGCTGTCCACCCATGTTCATAGACTGGGTTGGACCGCGGCCCTGCATATAGTTCTAGTTAGAGCATATATTCAGAGATATAAAGGGTGGAAGGTCCTTACTCATCCATCAAGCTATTGTTCGTGTGTTCAAGGAGCTACTAGGGAAGTTGCCTTTGAGGAATTCAAGTATCAACCCTCAGCTCCTACTCCTATCAAATCTGTTCCTTTCGAATTTCCCCATTAGCTTCTCCACTTGTATGAAGGCGCTAAAGTTTCCACTCTTCATGTAAAGTATAGGCATTATTTGAGAAAGGATAACCCTCTCTGAAAAGGATTTTGGTCTGTTCCCATTTCGCCGAATGTATTGGCATACTTTGTAGTCAAGTTCCTCAAGTTCATCAAATCTGCTAGTGACCGCTACTCCATTGCTAGGGTGCACTATTCTGATGGCCATGTTTAGAAAGGAAACCTTCATTCCTTGGGGTTCTGAGTGTGTATCAAGAGAGTATGTCTTGGTTGTTTCTTTGATCTCTAAGAAGTCCAAAGGGTAAATCCAATATGGGTTGTTGGGGTCCATTTTTGTGGATGGATCCAAGAATTGTCTTGGATTTGGTACGTTGATCAAGAGAATATCATCCATGTACCTTGCTGAGTGGCTGAAGTTCCTTAAGGCTTGCTTTTCTTTGATGTGCCAAAGTCTTTTAGTGAAGTAGTATTCGAACCAAAATAAGTAAAGGTTGCACCAAAGGGGGAAGCATGCAAATCCCATGGGGATGCCGAAGACCTATCTATAGGTCACCCCTCCTAAACATAGGTGCATATTATTGCAAAGGAGCCATGTATTTATTTCAATCAATTCCCGTTCTGAAGTAGAGAGTGTGTGTCATGGTCTCACTCATCGCCATTCTGCTCCCCCTCATCTTTGGGGGACAATGAACCCCTTCTTTGACCAAGAGAAAGCGAGGGAGATCACTTGCTCCATCACTCAAATTAGGCCCATTTCCCCTTGAAGTGGGATGTTTTCAAAACATTTGCCAATGTTTGTTGTAAATGCACATGTTATTGAGTCTGGCAGGTTAATTTTTGTGTCATAAACTATCCAAAAGGCCTTCGATGGGACTCTAAGCTCAGCCTTGATCGATTCTTGTAGCATCGCACTAGCTATCATAAGGGGTTCCAAGCATGCTTGTAGTGATAAAGAAATGAATCTCGCTATCTCTGAGAAGACACATGCATGGGAATCTATTATCCACTTTTAGCCGGAAAAGTTTTTGAGATCAGAGGCTAGAGACTAAGTATGGCTACGCTCAAAGGCCATAGAGAAAAGGAGATCACGAGGGTGAAGGGACGTCATAGGGGTGAACAAGGAATTAGAAGTGGAGGGAAGGGAAAAGAGAGACTATGACACAAGGGGAAAGGGAGAGGGGGAAGAGAAGCATGTTCATGATAGGAAGAGGAATGTTGAGATGTAGACATCAAGGGAAGTGAACCATACTTTATTGGAAAGAAGGGATGAGAGGGAAATATCAAAATACTAGCTAGGTGGCTTTACAAGAATGAGCATGTCTCATCAAGGAATAGCCCCTTCCTTTTATAGCCAAAAGAGGGGGTCTCTCCACATTAATGTATCCTCCCACGTGCATGGTGTGTGTGGAAAAGTCTCCCATGTGGGCTAGGTGGGTACGCACTCTCAATTGTGTGCGACAACCCTTTGCCTCAATTTTCCACATAAATCAAGCCCCATATCTCAAGTCTATGATATCCCTTGGTCTCTTTCCAATTTTATAATATGTTCAAACCTCTAGGAGGACAAGTGGAGGGTTGGCACAAGGAATCATGCCACCTCATCCTACTTTCCCCATTATTTAACTAGCTCTCTTTGTCCTTCTATACCTCCCCCACATGGGCCTATCCCATATGGAGGGAATAACTCAATATAATAGCCATCTCCACCCATTTTATATTGCTTCTCCCATGGACTTTGAGCCATATCTCACTTAATGCATCCTAGGTGGAGGGGTGGCACATGGAGGAGCCATGCCACCTTGCATTTTATAATATTACTATCATGGATTATGTACAACACACCTTATGGGTCCTCTTACATGGAAGGGTGGCACATGGTCATGCCCTGCCACCTCAACCTTGGGCCCTATGCACACCATATTTTATTATACTATTGCCACATATACAAACACACATACATATTACTGCCTTTTTCCTTAGACAATTTTTATCCATAACAGTTCCCCCCCCCAGGCAGGGAATGCACATCATTTCCATGCCTGGGACCATCACGCACAAAGAAAGGCTTGAGGTAACGCTTGTTGATCACCTTCTTGCCATATGGTTCATGCAGCTCCTGAACTTGTACAGACCCATTGCTATGTTCTTTGATGACTTTGTATGGACCAGCCCACAGTGGCAGAAACTTCTTATCCATTTGGTGGTCCAATCTGTTATCAAAGCATAGCACAACATCCCCCTCAGCAAAGTGTCTTTCCCATCCCTTGTGAATCTTAGCATCCAATCGGGCCTTTTGTCGATTCTTTTGGATCTCTGTTTGGTGTAGTGCAAGGCGTCGGGTCTCATCTAACTTCTCAAGTTGTACCAATCTGGCCTCTACATGTTTATCTTCTGACATCCTCTGTTCCTGTGCCAATCTCAAGGCTGGAATCTCTATCTCTAGTGGTAAAACTGCCTCAGTACCATACACCAACTCAAAAGGGGTGTGACCTGTAGATGTTTTATGAGTGATGTTGTAAGCCCACACTGCTTCAGTGACCTTCTGATCCCATTGGCTCCTATTCCCTGCGGCCATTTTTCCTATGGTTTTACAGAGGAGGCCATTGGTCCGCTCTGTTTGACCCATGGATGCTGGATAATAGATGCTAGAAGTGTGATGATCAATGCCCATGCGATCCATGAGTAACTCCACTGCTTCATTTAAGAATGGACTCCCATGGTCAGAGACTATCTCCATGGGTGTCCCAAACCTTGTGCAGATACGTTCAAAGATGAAATTTGAAACTGCCTTGCCATTTGCAGCAGAGAGGGCGATAGCTTCAGCCCACTTAGTGACATACTGAGTGGCTACCAAAAGATACTTCTTTTTGCGGGCAGTCATGGGCAAGGGTCCGACAAAATCTATGCCCCACTTCTGAAACGGATGGATGGACATCACTGGGTGATGTTTCCCGGGATGCAAATCCTTCCTACCAAAGAATTGACATGGTTCACAGGTTTTGCAATGCAAAGTGACATCCTTGAACAATGTCGTCCAATAGTATCCAGCATGTAAAATCTTCTTAGCTGTATAGTCACTGGCATAGTGGCCTCCACAAAATCCATCATGATAATGCTTCAATACCTTAGGCACTTCATCTGCATCAATGGCCCGTCTGAGTACCCCCCATCCATGCCTTGACGGTACAACACCCCATCAAGGAGGGTGTAGCGCCTACTATCTCTGCGGATCATTTTTCTCTCATAGCTTGTACTTTCTGAAGGAAAGGAGAAAGCGGTCAAAAACTTATAGATACCACCATACCAAGGATCCCCAACTTCTATAGCTGCTACCAGGGTTACATCAAGGCACTCCTCTAAATCAATCAAAGCATTATTCAAGTTGGAACAACCCCCTTTTACAATTTTGAAAGAAAAGAACTGCCAACCATTTGGCCAACCGGCCCATGGGATTTGGTGATTGAAGAACCTGCTTTGCAAGACCAGTGCTAGTGAGTATAAAGAAGGACTTTCCAGCCACATAATGCTTGAATTTCTCAATGCAAAACACCAAAGACAAGGCATGCTTGTCGGCCTCTGAATAGGGTCGCTCAGTGTCGAGAAATTGTCGAGAAGCAAATCGAACGAGATACATGAACCGATCCTCCCCTTGTTGGAGAAGAATACCTGCCAGAGTGTGCTCACCAAACCCAGGATTGATATAGAAGGTCTTTCAGTCTGGATTGCGTAGAATGGGTTCTGAAGCTAGAGCATTCTTGATTTGTGCAAACCCATGATCACAATCCTCATTCCAAGAGAAATCAACCCCATCTTTTAATAGCATAGTCATGGGCCGTGTCAAAGCAGCATATTGATCAATGAAGCGGCGATAGTATCCTGCTAGATTGACAAATGAGCATACCTGACGTTTGGTTGTAGGTGGGGAGAGCTTGAGGATGGGTTCTACCTTCTCGGGGTCAGGCTTGATGCCCTCGGATGAGACAACATGTCCCAATAACCTCCCTTGTGTGGCTCCAATGGTGCATTTCTCAGGGTTGAGACTGCCATTTGCATCATTGACCCTTTGGAAGGCCAATCTAACCTTCATGATGTGCTCCTTTCGTGACGAGAATATACAGAAATCATCTAAAAACACCTCCAAGAAATCCCCCAAATAAGGAGCAAACACTATCTGCATAAATCTTTGAAAGGTGGCAGGAGCATTGGTGAGGCCAAATGGCATTACTTTGAATGCAAATGTCCCCCAGGGTGTGGCAAATGTGGTTTTAAGCACATCTTCCTCGGCAATTCTGATTTGATAAAACCCAGAGTAACCATTGTAAAGAAAGAGGGAGAGAGATAGGAGACTCAAGTTCAGCTTTCTTCACAACACACAAAAGAGAGAGGACACAAGGTTGGAGGGTGAAGCCTTTCTTCACTTTTGCACACAACAATAATACAATAGAAGAGGGAAATACCCTATATGTCAAAACCTAGAATACGTGGTTCATATGTGAACCCAAACCAAAACATACGTGGTAGTCTAACTACACCACGAGTACAACTAACATAGACGGTGACATAAATGATAGTCATCCAGGAGATATGTCGGGGATAGAGCTTGATATCTCAACACTCCCCCTCAAGCTCAAATCCATCTCACGTACACCAAGCAAGCTCCTAAATCTGCGAAGCTTCTCGGTACCCAATGCCTTCGTAAAGATATCAGCCACCTGCTCCTCAGTGCTGACATAGACAAGATCAATCTCACCAGCTAGAACCTTCTCTCTCACAAAGTGATAATGCACCTCAATGTGCTTCGTTCTAGCATGATAAACTGGGTTATTAGCAAGCATGATGCTGCTAATGTTGTCACAATGAATGACAACTGCTGCATGAACTGACTGTCCCATATCTGCAAGTAGCTTCCGTAACCAAGCTACCTCACATGCAGCCATTGCTGCACCCCTGTACTCAGCCTCTGTGCTCGACAAGGCAACTGTTGGCTGCTTCTTGCTGCTCCAACTGATGGCACCACTCCCAAGGGAAAACATAAAACCACTAGTAGATCTCCTGTCTGAGACACTACCAGCCCAATCAGCATCTGTGTATCCATGTACCTGTAATGCACAGCCAGCTTCATAAAACAGTCCATAATGCAATGTGGACTTCACATACCGCAGTATGCGCCTAGCCGCATCCAAATGTGGCTTCCTCGGTGCCTGCATAAACTGACTCACCAGCCCCACAGCATAGCTCAAATCTGGTCTGGTTATAGTCATGTAAATCAAGCTACCTACTATGCGCCTGTACATAGTAATATCTTCAAGAAGCTCACCTGTTTCTGCATTGAGCTTCACATTCTGCTCCAATGGAACAGAAATAGGCTTACAGCCTGTCATCCCATATTTGGACAGCATGTCCAAACCGTATTGCCTTTGCAACAGCCATATCCCACTCGGGGATCTAATAACCTCAATGCCCAAGAAGTAACGCAGCTCTCCCAAATCCTTCATCTCAAATTTCTGCTTCAACAGCAGCTTCACTTCATTAATGTCTGCATCACTATCACCTGTAATAATCAAGTCATCAACATAGATGACTATAAGCACAATCCCTCTGTTTGTCCTTTTCACATAAAGTGAAAAATCTGAATTGGAAATCTGAAATCCAATAGTGACAAGATATTGCCCTATCTTGTCTGACCATGCCCTCGGCGCCTGTTTTAAGCCATACAAGGCTTTGCGCAACCTGCATACAAAATCGGGGTGTGCATTATCCTCATAACCTTCTGGCTGCATCATATAAACCTCTTCTTGCAAGTCACCATGTAAGAAGGCATTTTTCACATCCATCTGATGCAAAGACCATCCCTTTGCAGCAGCCATAGCAATTACTGCTCTCACGGTTGCCATCCTTGCAACTGGGCTGAAAGTTTCCTCATAGTCAATTCCATATGTCTGTGCAAAACCTTTGGCAACCAATCTTGCCTTGTACCTGCTAACAGACCCATCAGCATTGTGCTTTACTTTGTAAACCCACTTGCAGCCAATAGCCTTCTTATCATGAGGCAAAGGCATCAAATCCCAAGTGTGGTTTGCATCCAAGGCAGCCATCTCTTCATCCATAGCTGCTTCCCAATTTTTATGCCTTGCTGCATCCTCAAAACATGTGGGCTCTGGCTCCTCTAGAACCTTGACCATATAAGCATAGTGATGTGCTGTATACCCATCATATCTCAGCCTGTCAACTGGATACTTAATACGAGTGGACCTCCGTACAACTGGATCAGTTGCAGGAGTCTTTAAATCATGCCTGCTTTTCCTTGCACCAGGTGTAACAACAGAAGGAATCCCAAGTTCCTCATCAAGGCTCATTTCAGAGCCGCTTGACTCTCCATCAACATGAGAGCTACCAGCAGACACATCAAACACTGGAGCATGGTCCACTTTTTCTTTTCCCTTATGTGATACCTGCACAACACTATCAGGGCTGCCATGTGACGATTCACTAGATCTCAATCTCCCTGTCCATGCATTAGATCCACTAGTAGAGGACTCTCTGGGTCCACTCAAGGCTTGAGATTGCTGCTCTGCATTTATTGCAGCATTCCCATTTCCTGCATCTGCATCTCCTACCATAACAGTTGGTGCATACCAGCTGCTCATTTCATCAAAAACAACATCTCTGCTCACTTGCATTTTGCGGGTGGAAGGGTTATAATAGCGATACCCTTTCTGATGCTGAGCATATCCAATAAAGATGCATTTTTCTGCCTTTGGATCCAGCTTTGTTCTCTTCTCATCAGGAACATGAACATAAGCTATGCAACCAAATACCTTCAAGTGAGAAATATCTGGTTTTTGGCCTGTATACATTTCTTCAGGCGTCATGCCATGGACAGCTGCAGTGGGGGTTCTGTTCATAATATAAACAGCAGTTGCTACTGCTTCAGCCCAAAAATAATCAGGCATGTTTTTCTCATTTAGGATCGCCCGTCCTACTTCTGCAATATGCCTGTTCTTCCTTTCTGCAACCCCATTCTGCTGAGGGGTAGACCTGCATGAGTACTTCCTTTGAATTCCCTGTTCTTTCAGATATTCACAAAATTCTTCGAAAAGTACTCTCCCCCTCCATCAGATCTTAGCACTTTAATATGCACACCTTTCTCTTTTTCAACCATGGCCTTAAAAGCCTTGAAGTGGCTGAACACTTCACTTTTGTGCTTCATAAAATAAATCCACACCTTCCTAGTGTAGTCATCAATAAACGTCACATAATAATGGCATCCACCAATAGAAGCAGCTTTGGTTGTCCAAACATCTGAATGGATCACTTCCAAAGGTCTTTTGCTCACCTTAGCATTTTTGGGAAATGCATGTCTGGCCTGCTTACCCATTTGGCATGCTTCACATACCTTTTGCATTCCCTCAACTCTGAATTTAGGCAAACCTGCAACAATGTTTTTCGTTTGCATAGATTTCAGCCTTTGTATATTCACATGCCCAATGCGCTTGTGCCATATCTCAATATCTGCAATGACACCTCTCCCATGCGCAAACATAGCAGCTTTCACCTCAGGCATATCAACATCCAAGGTGAACATTCTTCCATTTTTGTTGCCTTTCGCAACCAAGCGGCATTTATTTTTCAGGTCTTCAACGAAGCATCCATCAGGATTAAATCTAACCTGCAGACCTTGCTCAACCATCTGGCCAACTGAAACCAGGTTCTTAGTGATTTTTGGAACATGAAGTACATCTGCCAAGTACTTTGTTTTGCCATCCTGCATAGCCAATGGCACTTTACCAACCTGCGTAATTGGGTGCGCAGTATCATCACCTGTTTCAACATAACCTGGCTTATCCAAATTTTTGCCATCATGAAACTACTCACCATGACTGGTCATGTGGTTAGAGGCACCTGAATCAACATACCAAACATCATTGCAAGCTGCAGCATCTCCTGACATGGAGTTAACCATATGCTGCATCACAAAAAGGTGCTCATTTCTGTCGTCACCATGCCCACTTGATGATGCATAGTTGCTTTGCTGCAACTTTCCACTTTTGATGTCATTCTGCTTTTTATAGCATGTATTCTCCTTGTGTCCAGGCTTTCCACAATAATAGCATTCTGTGCTGCTATTTACTTGCTGGTTCCTTTGCCATGAACCACGGCCTCTTTGGCTCCCCCTGCCTCTAGAACTACCACGTCCTCCTCCATAGGACTGGTTTTCCTGTTGTTGCTGTTGGTTCTGATTTCCTGCACGGCCTCCAGAACGGCCTCTTCCTCTACCCCTGCCTCTACCTGTATTCGAGTAGAAAGCAGTCTCTTGAGAAGTTGAGGTGGCTGAACCACCATTCCTTTGCTCTTCACTCAGCAAGAGAGCAATAAGTTCCTGAAAATCAGGAAATGTTTCACGGACTCCAATGGATGTCCGAAATTGTGCATAATCTTTCCCAAGACCATTCAAGGTCACGGACACTAAGTCCTCATCATCAACAGGTGCTCCAATGGAGGCAAGAGAATCTGCAAGGCCTTTCACCTTCAAGGAATACTCATTTATATTCAGATTTTTCCTTTGCACATTGTGCAACTCCTGCTTTAGCTGCATCTTTCGTGCTTTGGTATTTGTGCTATACAGCTTCACCAATGTATCCCATGCTTCCTTAGGCGTCTCTAGATCCTGTATATGCACAATCATAGAATCTGAAATGCTAACAGATAGCCAATACAAGCATTTTCTGGCTTTTTCATGCCATTCCTTAAAAGCCTTCAATTCAGCAGGAGTGGGAGCAGTACCCAAAACTGGTTCTGCAGTTTCACCACTGATGTAATCCCAAACTCCCTTTCCCATAAGGAAGTTTGTCATCCTGAACTTCCATGCTTGGAAGTTGTTCTTGTCAAGCTTCTCACTGACAATGGTAGACAGATTCTCAGACATTTTACAAATCACGAATTGCAACAGCAACCTGTAAACACAGCAAATGCCTCACAAGGGCAAATAGCAAAACTTCTGCGAAAAGCCTCACAGGGGCAGATCTGCAACACTGACGAAAGTGGTATTTCACCACACAGTCACTTCCTAGTGACGATTTTGCATCAACAGGCAACAGGCATGAATCTGCAACTCCCAATATCTCTGCACACAGGCATACGACACAGTTTCTGTGGCACCTTTCCACCGACTGGCCGCGCGCAGTGGTCGCACAGCAAAAACAGGGCCTTTTTCTGAGTGCCTGCGAAGAACTTCCGCCCTCAAAACGGGCCCCGAAACGGCCTCAAATCAAAAAAATAACGGATTTGCCCATCACTGTCAACGGGCTGACCACCACTGTCAATTTCTATGTAGTGGACATTGAAGATACAGGCAGAAGTTACCCAGCCATACTCGGGAGACCATGGTTGAGAAAAAGTGATGCAGTCAGCTATTGGAAGACAGGACACATGTCTTTTGGTGCTTCCAAGGAGAAGATCCCGGTGCAACCTGGTGCCATGGAACCGGAAGAAGAAGAGGAGCATGACAGTGATACTCTCTCATCCTCAGTGTCTGAGTCCATGGAAGAATCAGATGGGGGGGAGGAATTCTCAGAGGAGGAAGTTTACATGATGGGGGTGTCTTCGACCCTGCCACCTGCAAAAAAGATAACAGCTAGTCCTCAACAGCGCGAATCAATGCTTTCTCCAGACCTCACTCCAGGTGAGAAAGATGAGTTTCTTGAAATGTTCAAAGATTTCCCTGACCTCTTTGCAACTAGCTACCACCACCTTCGCCATGTGACTGCCATAGAGCACAAGATAGAGCTGAAGCCTGAGGCAAAGCCTATGGCTCAGAAGTATCGGAGATTAGGGCCCCTGCAGACCGATGCTTTGCGCTCAGAGTTGCAGGAGCTTGTAGAGGCAGGGTTTATTGTTCCGGTTCACAATACTGAATGGGTTTCACCTGTGGTAGTCATCCCAAAGAAAAACAACAAGTGGCGGGTCTGCATCGACTATAAGAAGCTCAATGCTACCACCAAGAGGGATCATCATCCTCTACCCTTTCAAGACCTCATTCTTGAGAAGGTAAGTGGTCATGAGATGTATACTTTCTGTGATGGTTGTTGAGATATCAAGCTCTATCCCCGACATATCTCCTGGATGACTATCATTTATGTCACCGTCTATGTTAGTTGTACTCGTGGTGTAGTTAGACTACCACGTATGTTTTGGTTTGGGTTCACATATGAACCACGTATTCTAGGTTTTGACATATAGGGTATTTCCCTCTTCTATTGTATTGTTGTTGTGTGCAAAAGTGAAGAAAGGCTTCACCCTCCAACCTTGTGTCCTCTCTCTTTTGTGTGTTGTGAAGAAAGCTGAACTTGAGTCTCCTATCTCTCTCCCTCTTTCTTTACATGGTATCAGAGCCTTGTTCGTGGTAAGGAGCTCAAGAAAGAAAGCCAAGTTTGTGGTGTCCTGGTAAGAGGACCAGTGTTGCTGCGGGAAAGATTTGCTCCCAAACTCGAAGTAGGAAAGCAACACTGGTCCTCTTACCAGGACACCACAAACTTGGCTTTCTTTCTTGAGCTCCTTACCACGAACAAGGCTCTGATACCATGTAAAGAAAGAGGGAGAGAGATAGGAGACTCAAGTTCAGCTTTCTTCACAACACACAAAAGAGAGAGGACACAAGGTTGGAGGGTGAAGCCTTTCTTCACTTTTGCACACAACAACAATACAATAGAAGAGGGAAATACCCTATATGTCAAAACCTAGAATACGTGGTTCATATGTGAACCCAAACCAAAACATACGTGGTAGTCTAACTACACCACGAGTACAACTAACATAGACGGTGACATAAATGATAGTCATCCAGGAGATATGTCGGGGATAGAGCTTGATATCTCAACAACCATCACAGAAAGTATACATCTCATGACCACTTACCTTCTCAAGAATGAGGTCTTGAAAGGGTAGAGGATGATGATCCCTCTTGGTGGTAGCATTGAGCTTCTTATAGTCGATGCAGACCCGCCACTTGTTGTTTTTCTTTGGGATGACTACCACAGGTGAAACCCATTCAGTATTGTGAACCGGAACAATAAACCCTGCCTCTACAAGCTCCTGCAACTCTGAGCGCAAAGCATCGGTCTGCAGGGGCCCTAATCTCCGATACTTCTGAGCCATAGGCTTTGCCTCAGGCTTCAGCTCTATCTTGTGCTCTATGGCAGTCACATGGCGAAGGTGGTGGTAGCTAGTTGCAAAGAGGTCAGGGAAATCTTTGAACATTTCAAGAAACTCATCTTTCTCACCTGGAGTGAGGTCTGGAGAAAGCATTGATTCGCGCTGTTGAGGACTAGCTGTTATCTTTTTTGCAGGTGGCAGGGTCGAAGACACCCCCATCATGTAAACTTCCTCCTCTGAGAATTCCTCCCCCCCATCTGATTCTTCCATGGACTCAGACACTGAGGATGAGAGAGTATCACTGTCATGCTCCTCTTCTTCTTCCGGTTCCATGGCACCAGGTTGCACCGGGATCTTCTCCTTGGAAGCACCAAAAGACATGTGTCCTGTCTTCCAATAGCTGACTGCATCACTTTTTCTCAACCATGGTCTCCCGAGTATGGCTGGGTAACTTCTGCCTGTATCTTCAATGTCCACTACATAGAAATTGACAGTGGTGGTCAGCCCGTTGACAGTGATGGGCAAATCCTCAATGACTCCCATGGTAGCGAGTCGTCGACCATCTGCTACCTTGATTCGAGTGGAGGAACGCCTTGTACATTTCAAATTCAATTTCTTCATGATGCGGGACACCATGATATTACATGCAGCTCCCCCATCAACACACACATTTTTAACACGGCAATTATCTATGATGACATCTACTGTGTGTGGGTGCCGATCAATTTCTTCAGAGATAGAAGATACCTCTCGTACCTTTCCCTTTTTCTTGCTCTTCCTTGTTGAGAGACCTTGCTGCAGCTCACGTCTCACCTTAGGGCTTAATGCTATTAGTTGAGGGAGTGTGATGCTCAAAGAACGATGAGCAAGGTCTTGAACGAGACCGAATAGTCCTCTTGCCCTGAGCCAATGGGAAAATCCGAGGGTGACCACTTACTCCTGTGAGATCTTTTAGTCTTCTCTGTTGGTGGGTCTACCATCTCAGCATCTGAGGGCTCTAAGAAGGACACCTTCTTCTTGGGGCAGCCCGGTCCATGGTTTGGAGAGGGGTCCGAGGTAGCATGAGTTCTTTTCCCGAGATCAAGGATCTCCACATCAGAATCCTCAGTGCCCGACTCACTTAGAAGATTCACCCTTGGAATATTGGGGCATTCTGTGCGATAATGACCCTTCTGGTGGCATTCGTAGCATACAACATTAGCACGATCCCTTGGAGGGCGGTTGGCTTGATTTCTGATGCCCACCATCTCAAGCCGAAGATCATTCAAGGCCTTGGCTAGGTCATTGACTCCAGGTTCTGTTGCAGGGGGGGCCTCTTTACTTGGAGGGGCCACAGGAGTAGAAAGGAGGGGAGCTCGTGGGCGAGGCTGGGGAAATCTTCGAGGCAGAGGATGAGGATATCCACCTTGTTGAGGGTAAGCATCTAAGGGAGGACCATACATTTGAGGTGGAGGCAGTGGATACATCCCTGATGAGGGGTGGGGGTATGCCCCTGAGTTAGACCCCCCAGGTTGTTGTTGCAGGAATGGAGGGGGATGCGGAGGGACAATCGTCTTCTTTGAAGCGGGGTCAGACTGAACTTTATCAAACTTCTGAGCAATCTCATGTGCTAGCACCATAGTTTCTGGATTCTCCCATTTAAGCTTGAGGCGGAATTCATCACTCGCTCCTGCTACAAGGTAGCCCAGCACATGCTGAGTCATTCCAGCTCGAAACCTGGCATTGTCCTCCTGTGTGGCAATCAAACGGTCCAGGAGCACGGCCGCTCGATCCACATATCGACGCGCCATCTCACCTTCTGACTGCTTCAAATTTGCCACCTGCAGGTACACATTCTCTGGCTCCTCTTCTTTGCCGAAATACTCAATCATTGCTGCTGTCAACCTTGGCCAGCTTTGGCGAACATCTTCGGTTTGCTTCTCATACCACACTTGAGCCAAACCTTCTAGAAATGTGGGGAGAACCAATAGCCATCTGTCTTCAGTAAGAAAGTTGAGAGAAACACAACGGCGCTTGAAAGCCACAAGATACTCATTTGGATTTTCTTCTACCCGTCCACAAAACACGGGAATGTCAGCCATGCTTGGAAGATGGAAAAGAGGGGCTTATCTATGGACGAACAATAGTAAGAGGAAGCTTGAACTAAAAATCGGGTGAAGATACATCCAAAAAGCACACATAGGCAGGGTAGGGTGTGACTGGTGTAGTGTGAAATATTACACGAGAAGAATCTTCAGCATAGAATAGCACATAGACAATCTTAAAAGGACCAACCCTCATGATATCACTTTGATCATTACACGCGAGGGTTAGAGGTGCGGCGTTGCATGAGGTTGTTCATCAAGGCAAAAAAGAATGCCATGACAAAGGTCAACAGTTGGAGAGCTTGCACATCACCTTCAGCTTCTTCCAGTTCTTGTAGTCGCCATGCTATTTCTTCAAGGGGTGTGCGGTCTCGCATCCTTCTTTTGAGCAATGTCCTTGAGAACCCTCCTGATGATCTTCCGAAGTCGGTGAACTCGTATCAAGTATGCCCAACACTTAGTTTCATGATGACCACAACCTTTGCATTCCTTACAAATGATCACCCTCCTTCGTGGCTTGCGGCTTTGTTGGGGTGGCGCTTCCACTCGCATCATGCGTGATTGAAATACAAGCTTCACGTGCCAAGAAATCAACAACAAGATTTCAAGCTCGAGGGACATGCTGAATTTTTACCTCTTCAAACTGGTTGCAAAGTTCCAAGGCTTGTTGATGTCGTGGAACCAAGCCTTTGCTCCGCACCTTCCACCTTCCACTAACTTGTTCACACACTAGTTGAGAATCTCCTTGCACCTCCAATTGCTTGGCATGATGTTCTTGTGCCTTTTGTAGCCCAAAAATGAGCGCCGAGTACTCAGCTTGATTGCAAGTACTTGTGGGCAAAGACTTGCTGTAACAAAACTCCTCACCACCCAGTGAAGTGAGCTTCACACCCATGCCAGCCGCCTTGGTCGAAGGTTTGTAAGCTCCATCAAATTGAAGAATCCAAGATGTCATCACACCAAGACGAGAATTCGAACATCCCAAGTTTCTCGGTAGTCCAAGATAGGTAGGAGAGAGGGTGGGGAGAATTCAACACTTGAGCCAAACGTTCAGCACCAAATAAACTTGCAATTGATAGTTTATCTTAAGCCCAAAAAGAATTACAATTTGAAGCTCAAAATGAGGCACAAAAGGTTGATTAGGTACAAATGGATTCCTTGGTCGAAACATTACCAACCATAGCCAAGGCCTAGAAACCTTTGTAATGAGATTGTGAATAAACCATTCAGGACGAGCTTTTCCACAGGAATCAACAAGCAGATGCGCCAAATCTCCCCCCAAGCTTGGGGAGCATCCCACCCTTCGAAGAAGGAAACCGTTTTGATTACCTCTGAAGCAGCTAGTAGTTCGATCACCGCACAATGAGTAGAAGTAAAGTCAAAATCCTCCCAGCGTATCAGTAGTTCGTCACCATGAATCATCCACGGTGTGTCATTCCACCTGTCATCACCATCAATAATGCACTGGACAATCAGCCGTTGAAGGTCGACATGAAGATCAAGGAAGACATCTCGTGCATTGGTAGCCGTAAGGTGCGGAGGAACAGGCACCAATTCCTTAAATGCATCGAGAAGTGACATAAATGTCCACCCTTCTCGTGAGGCGTGCGTCCGTGAAGTGAGCTTGGAGAAGTTCTGAATTTGTGATCTAGCAAGAGAAGTGGATAGAGAACATAAAATGAAATATTTTTGCTTTTTACAACAAGAGCAAACTCCTTACGGTTAGAGAGTTACAGCTCCCGCAATTTCAATATATGAACAAAAATCATTACATTTTTACCACTTCCAACTTGTTGGCCCAATGGTAAGACTTTCTTTTGTGAAGGGGGAGGTCTTGGGTTCCAATCCTACTCTTTAATAAAAAGTGAGGAGAGGAGAAGAGAAAGAGAAGAGATAAGGGGGGCGCGGGATCTGCTGTTAATCTTTTGCAGGGGCTCAGAAAACAGAACAGTCCGCGACCAGAGCAGTCCAGTGGTCGCACAGTCCAGAGAACTGTCGCATAGAAAACTGTCCGCAACCAACAGTCCAGAGAACTGTCACACAGGTGAGCACAGAAAACTATCCGCAACCAGAAATCGCAGCAGTCCAGAGAACTGAAGTGCAGAAAACTGTCCGCAACCAGAAGTCGCAGCAGTCCAGAGAACTGTCGCGCAGGAGACGCACGAATCGAATGCACGCGTAGTAGCTTAGAAAGAGCACAGATGGTATAGTTTTGTTGATGTAACCTGTACGAATAGAAGATTCACCACCAGCCGTGGAGATTCGTATCCCAGCAGCCACACCAAAAACTTTTAGCCGGAAAAGTTTTCGAGATCAGAGGCTAGAGACTAAGTATGGCTACGCTCAAAGGCCATAGAGAAAAGGAGATCACGAGGGTGAAGGGACGTCATAGGGGTGAACAAGGAATTAGAAGTGGAGGGAAGGGAAAAGAGAGACTATGACACAAGGGGAAAGGGAGAGGGGGAAGAGAAGCATGTTCATGATAGGAAGAGGAATGTTGAGATGTAGACATCAAGGGAAGTGAACCATACTTTATTGGAAAGAAGGGATGAGAGGGAAATATCAAAATACTAGCTAGGTGGCTTTACAAGAATGAGCATGTCTCATCAAGGAATAGCCCCTTCCTTTTATAGCCAAAAGAGGGGGTCTCTCCACATTAATGTATCCTCCCACATGCATGGTGTGTGTGGAAAAGTCTCCCATGTGGGCTAGGTGGGTACGCACTCTCAATTGTGTGCGACAACCCTTTGCCTCAATTTTCCACATAAATCAAGCCCCATATCTCAAGTCTATGATACTCCCTTGGTCTCTTTCCAATTTTATAATATGTTCAAACCTCTAGGAGGACAAGTGGAGGGTTGGCACAAGGAATCTTGCCACCTCATCCTACTTTCCCCATTATTTAACTAGCTCTCTTTGTCCTTCTATACCTCCCCCACATGGGCCTATCCCATATGGAGGGAATAACTCAATATAATAGCCATCTCCACCCATTTTATATTGCTTCTCCCATGGACTTTGAGCCATATCTCACTTAATGCATCCTAGGTGGAGGGGTGGCACATGGAGGAGCCATGCCACCTTGCATTTTATAATATTACTATCATGGATTATGTACAACACACCTTATGGGTCCTCTTACATGGAAGGGTGGCACATGGTCATGCCCTGCCACCTCAACCTTGGGCCCTATGCACACCATATTTTATTATACTATTGCCACATATACAAACACACATACATATTAATGCCTTTTTCCTTAGACAATTTTTATCCATAACACCACCTCAAGGAGCTCTTATGTGCTTTCTATGTGCACATTAAGTAGGGTAGTTGCTCAATGAGTGGACATAGTTGAAAGGCTAAAATGTCTCTGGCCCAGTCGGCCAAGGGAGTCCCCATGCTCCACGTGAACAATGTCCGGGCTATGTAGTCTCTCATATGCTACTGAGAAGGCAAGCTTAGTGTATACAAATGCTAGCATGGATGTTGATTTGTCCGTGGAGGTGACCAGGGCCGTTTCTTCTTTCAGTTGTCTTCCAGCCTCTCGTCATGCCTCAAGATCAATAGCACCTCACACTATAGGTGCGAGGGCTTGTAGGTTAGCTGTGGCTCATCAGGCCCAATGGAGCCTTCAACTGGTACTATGAGTACTCACAGAATCCTCAAAACTCAGGTTCAGCCTGTAGCAACTCCCCCGAGCAAAAGCGCACACCATTTCGTCCAACCTCTGTGTTGGACCCTCTCTAGTATATGAGCTTTCTTTTGCTTCAGAAAGCCCTCTTTTCCTTGCTTTGAAGAGTGAGCTACAAGCCCTCCAATTTCAGCCTTTTGGTTTTGATAGTTTTGGACAAGTCTTTGAAGATGATGCTACATAAAATGCTACTCTAGCATTTCTGGTTTTTTTGAAACTTTCAATAACTTCAGTACAAGTGTGGCTTCAGTTTTGTTTTGAATTGCTAGACCTGGTTTTGATTGGAAAGTATTCATTTTAGCCACTTCTATGAAGCATGTAAGAAGAAGCATCATTGATTGAATATTGGTCACTAGTCTTTGCTACATCAAGTGCTCATATTTTGGAAGTCTTTCAGTTATTTTTTGCCTTGTAAGAGAGATAGACACTACCCAATATTTGGGTTAGACCCTGTCACGGCTACCCTATTGAATCTAGAGAAGTTCAATGGAAAGGGCTTCCACACATGGCAGATGAAGGTGAAATTTGCATTGATGAGGGAGAACTTATGGGGACTTGTCAAACCTACTCCTACCGCTTCTTCTATGGCCTCCAATGCTAGAGAATCCTCAACTCCGACACGACCAGCAAGGGATCCAGCTAGAGAAGAAAAAGCATATGGTATCATTGCTCTTACTTTAGGAGATGATTATATTCACCATATCTCTGACTTGGAGTCTCCTTCAGAAGCTTGGCAGAAGCTTGACATGATTTTTGGTGCTAGCTCTCACATCTCTAAACTATCACTTAATGTCTCTTTCTTTGAATTGAAGATGGCTAGTGGTACTACTTTAGCAGCTCATGTCAACTATATGCGGAGTCTTATGACTCAATTAGCTTCTATCAACTCCCCTATTACTCCAGATGATGCTATGGCAGTGTTAATTAAGAGTATGCCTGAAGAATATGATCACGTAGTTACCACTTTGAAAAATCTTCCTAATCCTAATCTTGAAGGTATTATCTCTGCTCCCCAAGAAGAAGAAAGGCATATGGAGCTCAGAAAAGGCAATGACACTGTTTATGCTGTAAAAGTCCAGAAGGGCAAGTATACCCCTTGCAATCACTGTGGAAAGACAAATCACCTTTCAAAGGACTGCTTCAAAATTAATCCATGCAAGCACTGTGGCAAGAACAACCATAATGAGAAGTTTTGCAGAGCCAAAGCAAAGACAAAAAATGCAAATCTACTTTCAGTTGATGAGCCTCCACAAGATGAGGCATCCTTTGAAGATTATGCATTTTAAAACATCTCTATGTATGCTCCAGATCTCTCTTTTTATGTCAAGGTACTCAGCCTGGATAGTCCTCCAAAATGAATGAAATAAACTATTGTGTTTTGTGTGTTTTGTAAACACCTCTAGTCACCTTATGATGTAGGCCATGTCACATGTTTTGCTCCATGGTACCTCCTGCAGATATTATGTGCATGTACATGCAGGGGAGATAACCATTGGAAGGTCTTTTTGTATCCCTTTTTACCTTACACCCATGGGAACCCTTGCTAGCATGAGAACCTAGCCATAGATTTATCCTTGACCACCATGAGATGGCATGAGAAACTATGAGACTAGATGTATCCTTGACATAGCCTGAGGCATTCCCTTGAGGGAGGGTTTGATGGGATATCTCAAGGTATATGCCTCAAGCACACCTTGGTTTCTATGTGTGAGTGCTAGAGGCACAGTTAGGTGCCCACAAGCACAGTTAGGTGGTGGAGAGCCACATAGGATGATTGAGAGAATCTAGGAGTAGATTGAGGAGATGATTGTGGAGCTCTGAAGTCATCAGTGATGTCAATGAGCATGTATGAGGTGCCTACTTAAGGACCTCACTCTTCTTCATTCCAAAATGCCAGTAATGCAAGTATTCTGAGTTTGTGTCCACTCTTTGCTTTCCTTTTAGCTTACGAATAGCTCTTTCTTCTACTGAGGCTGAGTACGAATCTGCATGCTTTGCTTCTTGCAAGGCAATGTGGTTGAGGAGGATTTTGGGGGACATGGGTGTAGTGTAGAACAAGCCTATGCAGTTATCATGTGACAATCAAAGTTACATGGTGATTGCAAAGAACCTAGTGTTCCACGCTCGCACAAAACACATTGAGATTCAATATCACTTTGTACACAAGCTCATCATGGATGGAGAGGTCGACTTGGTGTACTGTCTGACTATAGAGAATGCCATGGACATCTTCACAAAGGCTCTTGGAAGAGACTTGCTGGGGAGGCATCTTCATCAACTTGGCATTGGGCCGAAAAAGTAAGTTCACTTAAGAGTGGACATTGAGAGGGGGTATTAGATATCAATGCTCCACTCTCATGTAACTACATGGAAACCAGCTAACTCTACTTGTAAGCCCCCCATATGAGGAGAAGGCATTTGAGTAGCTCGGTTATCCCGTAGGTCCTAGTTTGGACATCAGATGGGGGCCATGTGTGGCCTGATGGCTGGACGGCTTCAGATAGAGTTGGTACACCACCAACTAGGCTACATGCAAGTGCAGGAAGGCATTCCTTGATTGACCACACTGAGGGTAGATGGAGCATTTCTCGGGGCAACCCACTCTCGGGTTACGGGGCCCGTTTGGAGCCTCAAATGATCCCGAATGGCTCTGGGCTGAATGGTGACCGTAGGTTAGTTGCTCTGTTTTGCGCACCGGTTCTATCGTATGGTCGGTGGCCTACCGACCCCTAGTCGACTGTTTTGGGCAGACTGGGTCGGTCACCCAATTGAGCTTAACTGACTACGACTGGTGGCTATATAAGAGCAAGCCTGTGAAGCCCATTTTATCACTGGCTACAGCAACCCTGATTCCTTAGCATCCAGCCTCCGTCTTCTACTATTTCCAGCATGCCATCGAAGCTTCTTTCACAGGAGCGCACGGTTGGGAGGTAGTGCCATCTATTGATTGTATTAGTTCTACAGTAATCAAATTTTTGATTCTCCATACTATCTTGTTTTCTCTCTTGCGTACGAGATCCTGTTATCTGTTGAGCACAGACGTATTATTTTCTTACAATCATAGCTCCCTGTAGAGCTTAGTGGATCATTCTTTTGATTGGTGGGCATAAGGTTGGTTTCTTAAACCTTCTACCCCCAATTCAAGAGGGGACCATGTCCTTCTATGGAAGGAGCTGCTTTCTTGGTCATGCATAGTAGAGTCTTGGATCATTGGGGGTGATTTCAACATGGTTGAAATGCCCACAAACAAAAGAGGAGGTAGGGAAGGTGGTGTCATTCCCTAGTCAGAGCAACCTGGGATGCCTTCCTTTTTCAGTACAGTGGCATAGATGCATGGCATGATGATGCTTTCCACACTCAACCACAGTCACTCCTATTTTCTTGGTCAAACAGGAGGTTACAGATGCCTATCCACACATAGATTGACAGATTTTATGTGGATGATTGGGCTCTAGATAGAGGTGGGCCAGTATGCATTACACCTGGGGTGTCCATTTCATATCACTTTCTAGTTATTCTATTTGTTTCAGATCCTCATGTGAGGAGTTGCTCTGCCAATATCAGGATTCCATATGTCTTTCTACATAGAGGAGGGTCTTACAGAGGTAGTGTTGCAGACTTGAGCATCTCACATGCATGATGGGTAGCTTTCCCCACGAGATATAGCTGCAACCCTATCAGATATAAGTGACTTTTATCATTCAGTTGCTCGTATATCAAGAGAGGTGAGATCCTTAGGTGAGAGATAGGTATCTACCAGTAGTTGGCTGCTCTTTAGAGGGAAGAGAAGAAGAGGCCTACAGATGCTTGGGTTCAGGAGTGTTGTGCTACAGCAAGGGCTCAATAGTAGTCATTCTTAGATCAGAGAGCAGAGTATGCCTTTCATGCCAGAGAGCCATTTTTGGACTCAGACGGAGATAGGGTCAACAAGCATTTCTTGTACACTCTTGGCCCTAAACATAGTAAGGAGTGCATTTCATTGCTTGTTGACTTAGATAGAGTTTTATAGACACATCCAGATGCCATCTTGCAGGTATCCATAGATTTCTATGCCTCCCTTCTTATAGGAGATCTTGACACACGGGTAGAGATGATTCTTGAGTTGTTATTTGGCAACACTTACATATGTTGGTGACTAGAGATATGATAGTCTCACTTGATGCACCATTCACCAACACATAATTCAAGACTGCTCTCTCAACACTTCACAAGGGCAAGTGCCCTGGTTCAAATGGTCTTACACCCTCTTTCTTTATTTCATTTTTGGGATCAGATTGGGGATCACATTACCTTAGCCCTATAGGGAGTTTGGGACTTGGGTGAGATGCCAGACTCACTTATAGAGGGCCTCATTCATCTTATCCCAAAAGGGGGATGCAGGAATTTAGTCTCTCAGTGGAGACCGATCACTCTTTTGAGTGCTCTTTACAAAATCTTAGCAAAAGTAAATAGCCTATGTCTGTAGCCCTTTCTTCTAGATCTTATACATGATACGCATATGGGATTTGTGCATGGGGGAGCATCTTCAATAACATCTTCTCATTTTGGGAGGCTTTTGACTGGGGGCCATGCATAATGGCCATAGGCTTGCCATTCTACTCTTGGACTTTGAGAAAGTTAATGTGACAAAGTAGACTGGGGCTTTCTAGAGGGTACCCTCGCTCACTTTGGATTAATAGATGCACAGATCAGAGGGGTGTCAACTCTCTACAAATCAGCTCATAGCCAAGTTCTCATTGGTGGAGTCAGGGGAGATAGGTTTCATATCACTAGATTGGTCCATCAGGGATGCCCTCCCCTTGAGGCAGTCGATCAAGCGAGCGATGTTGAGCGAGCATGACCAAATAAGCAAGCGAGAAAAAGCAAGCAAAGCAGAAATGGTTGTGCTACCAACACATAATCTCAGTGTATGTATGTACTCTCATCATTAATAAAGATTCATAGTGCTTCCTCAACATTGAATATGATTATAACATAATATTGCAAGTGCACATTAGTAATAGTGTTCTATATTCTATGAGATGAGCTTAAATAGAATTACTATGGCTATCAACAACATATACTATATAGTTGAAGTGCATCACTTGAGAAAAACATAGCCTCGCTATATGTATGTAGTGATCGTTAATAAGGCTTTATAGTATCACCATAATTTTGAAGATGATTATAACATAAGCTTGTAAGTCTACATTAGCGATAGTGTTGTTTATTCTCATGAGATGAGCTTACATAGAAATGCTTTGCTTACCAACAAGTAGTATATCGTTGAAGTATATCATTCAATAAAAATTTAGACATCGAACATGATCATAACATGTTATTGAAAGTCTACCATGGTAAAAGTGTTATATATTTTTTCATCAAAAGGACTTGCATAGAAAACATTTGATTGTTTTTGTCCTAATATATAGATAGAGTTCTAACATGCTCCTATTACAATCGGCCTTGCTCTAAATTATGAGAGTGCTCTCAACGGAAGCAAGAATGGAAGAAGGAGAGAGAGAGAGAGATAGAGAGCCACACAAGTTTGGTGGGTGCAGAACCACCCTAATCTTCTTTTTCATTCATTTATATATGTGTTTGAGTATTGTACATAACCGGGGTTAAGGCACAGTGACCTTTAACCCCCACAACCTCCCACTTAAAGGACAATGTGCCTTTAAGGGAGAACAATTAGTGAGAATACTATCCAATGCCCATCAATACATGACAATACTCAAACCGCTGACTAGGTAGACTCTTCGTCAGCATATCTACAGGGTTATCATCTGTATGAACCTTGACAAGCTCTATGCGCTTGTCCTCAAGTACCTCCCTGATGAAATGGTACCTGACCTCAATGTGTTTGGTCTTTGCATGAAAGACCAGATTCCGTGCTAGCTGAATAGCACTCATGGAATCACTATGCAATGTCGGTACACCTGTATGAATCCCCAAATCTCCCACTAGCCGATCAAGCCATATAGCCTCCTTGCAACCCTCTATGGCTGCAACATACTCAGCCTTTGTGGTAGACAAAGCCATGCACTTCTGTGCACGAGACATCCACGACACTGCACCACCTGCAAAGGTGAACACATAACCAGAAGTGGATCTCCTACTATCCACATGCCCTGCATAGTCTGAATCTGTGTACCCAAGTACATGCATATCTCCTTTACCAAAGCAAATGCACATCTCCTTGGTACCCTTCATGTACCTCATGATGCACTTAACTGCCTCCCAATGCCTCTTTCCTGGATTAGCCATATACCGGCTAACAACTCCCACTGCAAATGCAATGTCTGGTCTAGTAGCTATCATAGCATACATAAGACTCCCAACTGTTGATGCATAAGGAACCTTGGCCATCATGGCCCTCTCCTCATCTGATTTGGGACTATCTGTATGACTCAGTTTCACATATGGAGGCAATGGAGTACTCACTGCCTTCCCCCCCTCCATATTGAAACGTTGTAATACTTTTGTAACATACTCTTTTTGTGAAAGCCAAAGGAGTTTCCTACTCCGATCATGCGTGATGCACATACCAAGAATATGACCTGCAAGTCCCAAATCCTTCATATCAAAGGCCTCATGCAACTTGGCCTTTAATGCATCTAGCTCATAAGTATTCTTGCTAGCCAATAGCATATCATCCACATATAGTGCCAGGATTATTAGGCTACTATCCTTAGCCCTTTTAGTGTAGAGGCAGTGATCAATTTCACTCCTTCTAAAACCCTGGGATCGAATGAAAGCATCAAACTTCTGATACCATTCTCTAGGCACTTGCTTAAGACCATAGAGACTCTTCTTCAGCTTGCAAACTAAATCCTCTTTGCCCTTTTCTTCAAAGCCTTCCGGTTGCACCATGTAAATTTCCTCATGCAAATCCCCATGCAAGAAAGCTGTCTTGATATCCATCTGCATAAGCTCCATATCCTCTGCTGCCACTAGTCCAAGCATGCATCTAAGTGTGGTCATCTTCACAACTAGAGAGAATATCTCATCAAAGTCCACACCCTTCTCTTGCTTGAACCCTTTAGCAACCAAACGGGCCTTGTACCTAGGCACATCATCACCTGTGACCTTCATTTTGTAGACCCATTTACATGGCAATGCTTTCTTTCCATGTGGCAAAGAAACCAAGTCCCAAGTCTTATTCTTCATAAGTGAACTCATCTCTGATTACTCTGATTACATAGCATACTCCCACTTGCGTTGATCCTCACGCATCATAGCCTCTTTGTAGCAAGAAGGCTCCCCGCAATCAGTAAGCATCACATAGTCTACCCCTGGAACAAACCTATCAAGCGGTCTAGACACTCTAGATGATCTTCTCAAGG
Organism: Dipteris shenzhenensis; assembly: GCF_047967505.1. Lineage (NCBI taxonomy): Eukaryota > Viridiplantae > Streptophyta > Polypodiopsida > Gleicheniales > Dipteridaceae > Dipteris > Dipteris shenzhenensis. Next base: position 36,200,262 of record NC_141616.1, on the reverse strand, counting down.
GCATTTCAGCTTGCTGTCCCACTTGTATATCAGCCACATTTGGCTCATCATTTCCACCAATAGATGATCCATCATCTACCCTTGATTGTATACCTGTACGAGTACTTGGTTGTACCATTTCTTGCACATTTGGTGCATGGATAGCTTGCTGTCTATCAACATATGTAGGTGGATTCACATCCTAGAAAGTGATTCTCCTCATTTCCACATCCCTCATGGGTGCCTTATGCATCTTCTTCTCATTGAAGACCACATCATGGCTGCGTATGATCTTCTTTGCTTCTGGATCCCAGAGACGATAGCCCATCTCTCCACTTTCACCATAACCCAGAAAGATGCATTTCCTAGACTTAGATCTAGCTTCTTTCGAAGCTCTTTTGGCACATGTGCATATGCCTCACACCCAAATATACGCAAATGAGAGTAAGAGGGCTTCTTGCCACTCCATGCCTCTTCAGGAATACCACCATCCAAACTCTTACTAGGTGATCTATTGATCACATGCACTACAGTCTTCATTGCCTCAGCCCAAAAACCACTGGAAAGACTTGCATTGGAAAGCATGCATTGCAACCTTTCTTGAATGGTACGGTTCATCTTTTCTGCAACTGGATTTTGCTCTGGAGTACGAGGGGATATGAGCTCCCTCTTAATCCCACGTGTATCACAGAAATGCTGAAAGTCATGAGAGAGATACTCTCCACCATTGTCAGTCCGTAGGCATTTAAGCATTCTACCTGACTGATTCTCAACCAAGGCCAGCCATTTCTGAAATACCTAGAACACATCACTCTTCCGAGCTATAGCATAAGCCCACACTTTCCTAGTTGCATCATCAATGAATGTCACATAGTATTCAGCCCCACCTAATGACTGTGTAGGCATGGGACCACATATGTCTGAATGCACCAAATCAAGCATTTCAAACTCTTTCTTTCCCCTTCTTTTATGGGCTGATTTAGTCTGCTTCCCATAGAGACAATGCTCACAAAATTCAAAATCAGAGAAACTCAAATGCGGTACATAACTCAAACGGCATAAGAGTTTCATTCCATTCTGGCTCATGTGCCCCAACCTGCAATGCCACAAAGAAGTGCTTGGCTGCTCGGTTATTGCAACAACATGATCAAATACCCCTGATACATGTAAGGGATACAAAGTCCCACACTTGGCACCCCTAGCCAAAAGCATAGAGCCCTTCTAAATTTTCCAACTTTGAAAGCCAAAAGTGGTGTGAAAACCAGCATCATCTAGCTGACCCACTGAAATAAGACTCTTGGTCAACTTAGGCACATGTCTCACATGTTTCAAAACAAATGCAGACCCATTTGCAAAAGAAAACTTTATGTCACCTACTCCCACTATGTCACATGCATAGTCATTTCCAAGATGCACACAACCTGTCTTTCCACTGTCATAAGTGGAGAACCATTCCCTATGGGGAGTAACATGGAATGAAGCACCAGAATCCAAAATCCAATCCTGGGAATATGCATCATCTGAAGTGGCACGCAACTCTGCAGATAAACTAGACATGAAGAGAACGTCATTGTCACTATCATGTGTGACTGCATTGATCTCCTCGATCTTCACTTTTCCTTTGTCCTCCCTTGGACTCTCTTCCTTTTTATTTGCACCCCAATTTGCATTCTTTTTCTTATCCTTTTGCTCTCTTTTTAGCTTGTAGCAATCCTTTTTCATATGGCCCTTCTTGCCACAATGGTAACACTCAATGTTTCGTGCCTTGGATTTGCTACGAGACTTCCCTCTTTCTTGGGACTTCCCCCTGAATTGTGATCTGCCCCTTTGCACATTTAAGGCTGCATCCTGCTTGTTGCCATCCATAGACTTCCGTCTAATCTCCTCCGCCAACAAGCTACCCACAACATCATCAAATTTCAGTACTCCACCAGGTGCAGAGTTACTGACAGTTGTACGGAAGGTATCCCATGAGGATGGCAATGAACATAAGAGAAATATTGCCTTAGTCTCTGCATCAAAATTCATTTTCTGAGCCTGAAGCTGGCTGAAAATAATATTGAATTCATTCAAGTGAGAAGCAATGGAGACCCCTTCCTTCATTTGCAGCTCAAACAACCTCTTCATGAGGTAAACTTTATTAGAGGTAGTTTCCTTCTCATAAGTGGCACACAGTTTCTTCCACAAATCTTTCGTAGTCTGCTCATTTACTACTGTGAAATAAACTGACTCTGCAAGATGAAGTCTAATAGTAGACTTTGCTAATGCATCCAACTCATTCCAATCATCCTCAGACATATTTGCAGGCTTAGCTTCAATCCCTGCCAAGGGTTTAATTTGCTTCTTTTGAATAAGCACATCCCTTATTTGTTCTTTCCACAAAGAAAAGTTTGTCCCATCAAACTTTTTAATGCTAAAAAACTCCTTTTCAGACGTGGAAGAGGATGCCATGATGCAAATGAAACAAAATCCCAAATGCTAGTGCCTGCAAGAGAGAATCACAACAAATACTAGGTGCACCCAAATGTGTATGCCACAATAAAGTGAAATATCACCAAAACTCAAAGCTCAAAGCATCTGACTCATGTGCATATACTATGCATCCATATGAGCAAATCTGGCCCAAAAGAAAATGACAATAAGTGCCAAATGACTCAAGAATAAACACTGTCCACTGGCATATGCATCAATAATGTCTCATCCAAGAGAGCATAGCACTATCAGTGCATCACCTACAATGTGTCAAAGCTGTCCCTCAGCTTAAAATAGCATCCATGTGCAAAGCGTCCATAAAATTAGCATCCCACAAGGCAATTTGTGCCTATCAGCGCATCCAATAAGGACCGTAATGCATCCAAATGGCCTATAAATCATCCACTGCAACCCAATGCATACCACGAACGAGCGCACACTGCAACCAGAGTGATCTGCATAAGGTATGCTCAAGAAATCATAGTCCCACGGTAATGAGCGCTACTGAAAATAGAACCTGAGATGCCTCAAAACATGGGCGTCATTGCATAATCGGACTCAGCAAGAAAATCTGCAAATATCTCTCTTCTGCCAGAACTCCAAAATCCCAATCGATGAGTGAGAAATGGGAGTCAACACTTATCCACTGCCATGTGGCATAAATCTAAGGTTTCAAAACCTTAGAATGAAAAATGCATAACAGAGAGACGAAATCGAATACACAGAGATCTATAACTCTGAAAATCCTCCACCGAATTGCGCAAGAACTGACAGGTAGTGGTTTTTGGGCGTCCGGAATGCAATGGGACAGACGGTTTTGGAAACCGTGGTCTCAATCACTGGGTCCAACACACGGACTGAAAAACGTTTTTGGAAACAGAGCTGTTTGTAAACTCAACCCGAGTGCGAATGGTGAGTAACATAGAAGTTTTAGGACCTCCTGAGTCCACCAGAACTGACAGATCTGCAAATGGTTACTCCAAACTTGAGTTCCAACACCCGGGAAAAAAACGCAGGAACTGACACAGTGAGTCAGAAATCCAATGGAATGATCCCAGATTCAAGAATGAAGGTGTTTCCAAGCTCTTGAAGTGAAGTGGATACCAAAAGCAAGCAATAGTTGCCTCTACAAGTCAATACGGAGTCTCTGTCATCGAACGGAACAGGGAAAAGCTCAAAAAACGACTTTTTCTTTCAAACCACTTAACAAGCTCTCAAAACCATTTCGCAAAGCCAAAGTGACTTTTCCAAATGTTCCTCCAAGGTCTCTGCACACTCGGATGCAAGTAAAGTCGCCCACAAAGCTTCCCACAGAGCTTCTCCTTCCTCCCACAGAGCTGCTGAGCTTCAAGCATTCACGCACGCTCAGCTAGATCACCCGGGCTCTGATACCAGTTGAGAGTGCTCTCAATGGAAGCAAGAATGGAAGAAGGAGAGAGAGAGAGACAGAGAGCCACACAAGTTTGGTGGGTGCAAGACCACCCTAATCTTCTTTTTCATTCATTTATATATGTGTTTGAGTATTGTACATAACCGGGGTTAAGGCACAGTGACCTTTAACCCCCACAAATTAGGTGTAGGAAACTAGCAAGAAATCCATTAAATTCACATTTTGATGCATGAAATTTTACTAAATGGTGCAAAAGGTCATGATAATCATCTAAAACATGCCTTGCCATTTGTTTTGATAATGCCTTCTTGCATGGTGATTTGCAAGAAGAGGTCTTTATGGAGCAGCCAGCAGGTTATGTTCATGCTATTCATCCTGAGTTTGTTTGTAGGTTGAAGAAAGCCTTGTATGGCTTGAAGCAAGCACCTAGAGCATGGTCTGACAAGATAGGACAGTATCTTGTCACTATTGGCTTTCAGATTTCCAAGGCAGATTTCTCACTCTATGTGAGAAAAACAGAGAAAGGGATTATGCTGCTTGTCATTTATGCTGATGATTTGATCATCACAGGTGATAGTGATGAAGATATCCTTCATGTGAAAATGCTATTGAAGCAGAAGTTTGAGATGAAGGATTTGGGAGAGCTGCGTTATTTCTTGGGCATTGAGGTGATTACATCACCAAGTGGGATACAGCTCTTGCAGAGGCAGTATGGATTGGACATGTTGTCCAAATATGGGATGACAGGCTGTAAGCCTATTTCAGTTCCTTTGGAGCAGAATGTGAAGCTGAGCGCAGATGCAGGTGAGCTTCTAGAAGACCCTACTATGTACAGACGCATAGTAGGAAGTTTGATTTACATGACTATTACCAGGCCAGATTTGAGCTATGCTGTTGGGTTGGTAAGTCAGTTTATGCAGGCTCCAAGGAAACCGCATTTGGATGCGGCTAGACGCATACTCAGGTATGTGAAGTCCACATTGCAGTATGGACTATTTTATGAGGCTGGGGTTCAGATACAGCTGCATGGATACACTGATGCTGATTGGGCTGGTAGTATTTCTGATAGACGATCTACTAGTGGATATGTGTTCTCTTTTGGGAGTGCTGCAGTCACTTGGAGCAGCAAGAAACAGCCTACAGTTGCCTTGTCGAGCACAGAGGCTGAGTACAGGGGTGCAGCAATGGCTGCATGTGAGGTAGCTTGGTTGCATAAGCTACTCTATGATATGCATCAGTCTACAGATGGGCCAGTTGTCATTTATTGTGACAACATGAGCAGTATACACTTGGCAAAGAACCCAGTCTTTCATGCCAGAACAAAGCACATTGAGGTGCATTATCACTATGTGCAGGAGAAGGTTTTACTAGGTCTTATTGATCTAGTTTATGTCAGCACAGAGGTTCAGGTAGCTGACATATTCACGAAAGCATTGGGCGCAGAGAAGCTGCGCAAGTTCAGAGACCTGCTTGGTGTGCAGGAATTGGGATTGAGCTCGAGGGGGAGTGTTGAGATATCGAGCTCCACTCACGATATGCCAAGGTGACTGTTGTGCATTTATGTCACCGACTTGTTAGCTGGAGATGCGGTTGGTACACCGCCCACAAATAATAGCTGGATGACAGCTATCCTTATCTACACTAGTTCATGGCTCAGTTAGTATGCCACCTTAGTTAGTTGAGTTTGGTTTGAGACCCACATATAGGGTTCTTCTATTTCTTTGTATCAGAGTTCTTTTGGCTTTCACAACTAAGAAGAGGAAAACTGTTTTTAGCCTCCACCTTTGTGTGTATTCCCCCATTGTGATTGTGAGAAAGCCTCAAGTGAGACTCCTTCCCTCTCTCCCACGATCTTCACACTACTGAGGTGCATAGTCCACATGGTAGTTTGACTGGTCAAAGGATGATTGGGATGATGACATGGCATTATGCTTTGCTGCTATGGTTCACAGTCGTCTAGGCCACTCAGAAGTTGTTACACCACTTGGCTGGTAGAGAGCCGTGAGGGGCTGCAGAAGGAGCTTGCCTTGGGCTGCCCGTATGGAGATGCGCTTGTTGCTCGATCGATGGAATTCTAGTGCTACGTTGTGAAGCTATGCTTATGGCATTGTAGAGTCTGTTGGGGCTTAGAGCCTTGGAGTTGCTAGTTGGAGTAGCCGAGTCATTCTAGGAGGTCGTGGGCTATGTAGTTGCCTTTGTAGTGCCTTTGTTGTGTCACCTGCAGTAGTACTAGCTACAAAGTTGCTAGGGGTGTTAGTTTGCCTTCTTTAGCCATGGAAGTCCACAATTTGGAGCTGCCTTCGCTATTGGGTAGTAAAGCTTGGGGTCTTTGTTTGAGTCGAGCCCTTAGTTGCTTTGTACACTCATAGTTGCTTCCCCTATGAGATCTCAGCTTTCCTGCTTGTATCACAAAGTAGGGAGAAGAGAGATCTCTCTCTTTCACAATGTGAAGAACTGATCACTCACTCGGAATGAACTATTTCTCACAACAGAATTCTTTCAGAGGATCAAGAAGACTCTCCTTATTTCTCTCTCTATTGCTTTCAATGAACAACTCTCAGTCTATCACAGAATGGAAGTCCTCACAAATCTCTCTCTCAATCGCTAGATCTCTCACGAACTCTCAAAAGAGATGTACGGGAATCCTATGGATGGAAATTCTTCCAAGTGGATGAAAATTTCTCTCGATAGATGGGAGTCTCTCATCAAAAGTGAACTCTCACGGAGAACACTCAAGAAAACTCACAATCACTCAACCTCTCTCTCTCAGAAGGATCTCAATGCTTAGTGGAAGGCAAGGGAGCTCTAATACCATGACAAAATATGAAGAGGGGAGAGGAGAAGAGTGGAGATGAGGAGAGAGGGAAAACTAGAGAGCACACCACAAATGACTAACTGTACACTAGATTTAGTTGAAAATGTAGAATATATGTGAAGATAGTGGGAGAAAGGGAAGGAGTCTCACTTGCAGCTTTCTCACATACACAATGGGGGAATACACACAAAGGTGGAGGCTGAAAATAGTTTTCCTCTTCTTAATTGTGAAAGCTAAAAGAACTCTAGTACAAAGAAATACAAGAACCCTATATGTGGGTCTCAAACCAAACTCAGCTAACTAAGGTGGCATACTAACTGAGCCACAATCTAGGATAGCTATCATCCAGCTATTATTCATGGGCGGTGTACCAACCGCATCTGTAGCTAACAAGTCGGTGATATAAATGCACAATGGTCACTGTGGCATATCACGAGTGGTGCTCGATATCTCAACACTCCCCCTCAAGCTCAATCTCAATTCCTGCACACCAAGCAGGTCTCTGAACTTGTGCAGCTTCTCTACGCCCAATGCCTTCGTGAATATGTCAGCTACCTGATCCTCTGTGCTGACATAAACTAGATCAATAAGACCTAGTAAAACTTCTCTCCCACATAGTGATAATGCACCTCAATGTGCTTTGTTCTAGCATGATAGACTGGGTTATTTGCCAAGTGTATACTGCTCATGTTGTCACAATAAATGACAACTGGCCCATCTATAGACTGATGCATATCATAGAGTAGCTTATGCAACCAAGCTACCTCACATGCAGCCATTGCTGCACCCCTGTACTCAGCCTCTGTGCTCGACAAGGCAACTGTAGGCTGTTTCTTGCTGCTCCAAGTGACTGCAGCACTCCCAAAAGAGAACACATATCCACTAGTAGATCGTCTATCAGAAATACTACCAGCCCAATCAGCATCAGTGTATCCATGCAGCTGTATCTGAACCCCAGCCTCATAAAATAGTCCATACTGCAATGTGGACTTCACATACCTGAGTATGCGTCTAGCCGCATCCAAATGCGGTTTCCTTGGAGCCTGCATAAACTGACTTACCAACCCAACAGCATAGCTCAAATCTGGCCTGGTAATAGTCATGTAAATCAAGGTGGCATACTAACTGAGCCACAATCTAGGATAGCTATCATCCAGCTATTATTCATGGGCGGTGTACCAACCGCATCTGTAGCTAACAAGTCGGTGATATAAATGCACAATGGTCACTGTGGCATATCACGAGTGGTGCTCGATATCTCAACACTCCCCCTCAAGCTCAATCTCAATCTTACTGCTCCAACTGACTGCAGCACTCCCAAAAGAGAACACATATCCACTGGTAGACTGTCTATCAGAAATACTACTAGCCCAATCAGCATTAGTGTATCCATGCAACTGTATCTGAACCTCAGCCTCATAAAATAGTCCATACAGAATGTGGACTTCACATACTTGAGTATGCGTCTAGCCGCATCCAAATGTGGTTTCCTTGGAGCCTGCATAAACTGACTTACCAATCCAACAGCATAGCTCAAATCTTGCCTGGTAATAGTCATATAAATCAAACTTCCTACTATGCACCTGTACATAGTAGGGTCTTCTAGACGCTCACCTGCATCTGCACTTAGCTTCACATTCTACTCCAAAGGAACTGAAATAGGCTTACAGCCTGTCATCCCATATTTGGACAGCATGTCCAATCCATATTGCCCTTGTAAGAGCCGTATCCCACTTGGTGATCTAATCACCTCAATGCCCAAGAAATAACGCAGCTCTCCCAAATCCTTCATCTCAAACTTCTGCTTCAATAGCATTTTCACATGAAGGATATCTTCATCACTATCACCTATGATGATCAAATCATCAACATAAATGACAAGTAGCATAATACCTTTCTCTGTTTTTCTCACATAAAGTGAGAAATCTGCCTTGGAGATCTAAAATCCAATAGTGACAAGATACTGTCCTATCTTGTCAGACCATGATCTAGGTGCTTGCTTCAAGTCATACAAGGCTTTCTTTAACCTGCAAACAAACTCAGGATGAATAGCATGAACATAACCTGGTGGCTGCTCCCTAAAGACCTCTTCTTGCAAATCACCATGCAAGAAGGCATTCTTTACATCCATCTAATGTAAAGACCATCCCTTTGATGCAGCCATAGCAATGACTACTCTTACGGTTGCCATCCTTGCAACCAGACTGAATCTTTCTTCATAATCAATGCCATATGTCTGTGCATACCCCTTTACAACTAATCTTGCCTTGTATCTATTCACAGAACCATCTACATTGTGCTTCACCTTATAAACCCACTTATAGCCAATTGCATTCTTGTCTTTAGGCAAAGGCACCAATTCCCATGTAGCATTTGCTTCCAGGGCATCCATTTCTTCATCCATGGCTTTCTCTCATTTTTCTTTTCCCATGGCTTGCTCAAAAGAAGTGGGTTCTGGTTCCAGTATCACTTTGACCATATAGGCATAGTGAATGGCTATAAATCCATCATATTTCAGCCTATCTACAGGATACCTAGCTATGGTAGACCCATGCAAAATAGGCTCACTTCCAGGTGCTCTCAAAACATCCCTAGTCTTCCTTACTCCAGGTGTAACAATAGAAGGAATACCCAACTCATCATCAATGCTTTGTTCTAAGCCACTGGATTCACCATCCACATAAGAGTGACCTGCATTCACATCAAACATGGGCTGATCTACCTTCTCTTTTCCTTTTCGTGATACCTGCATACCACTATCTGCATTGCTTTGAGGAGATTCTCCTGATCTCAATCTTCCTGTCCATGGCGAAGTATGTGAACCACTGCTACAGGACATTGCAGGTCCATTAATATTTTGTGATTGCTGCTCTGAATTATGTGCAGCATTACCATTTTGTGCATCTATATCATCAATCACATTTATTGGTTTATACCAGTTGCTCATCTCATAAAAAACATCTCTGCTCACTGTAAACTTACGAGTAGAAGGGTTATAGCATCTATACCCTTTCTGCTGCAGAGAATAACCAATAAAGATGCACTTCTCACTTTTGGATCCAACTTGGACCTCATTTCATCTGGCACATGAACATAGGCAATGGAACCAAAAATTTTCAAATGAGAAATATCTGGTTTCCTACCAGTATACATCTCCTCTGGCATCATGCCATGTATTGCTGCAGTGGGAGTCCTGTTCATTATGTAAACTGCTGTAGCAACTGCTTCAGCCCAATAATAATCTGGTAGGTCTTTTTCATTTAGCATGGCCAAAGATACCTCTCCAATATGCCCGTTTTTCCTTTCTGCAAGTCCATTTTGCTATGGGGTATGACTGCATGAATATTGCTGCTTTATGCCATGCTCTTGCAGGAACCTTGCAAACTCATTTGAGAGGTACTCTCCCCCTCCATCTGACCTTAGGCATTTTATTTGCAGGCCTGTTTCTTTTTCAACCATATCTTTAAAAGCTTTGAAACGCCCAAACACTTCACTTTTCTTTTTCATAAAATACACCCAAACTTTTCTGCTGTAGTCATCAATAAAAGTGACAAAATAATGACAGCCTCCAATAGATGTAGCTTTAGTAGTCCACACATCAGAGTGGATTAATTCCAATGGCTTCTTACTCTCTGGAACATGTCTAGGAAATGGTTTCCTTACCTATTTTCCAAATTGACAGGCTTCACATACCTTATGCATTTCTGCAACCTTGAATTTAGGCAATCCTGCAACAATATTTTGGGCCTGCATTGATTTAAGTCACTGTACATTAACATGACCAATGCATTTATGCCAGATATCAATATCTGCAACTTCACCGGTCCCATGTGCAAACATTGCTGCACTCAATTCAGGCCTGTCTGCATCGAACGTAAACATCCTGCCCTTCTTCTTTCCTTTTGCTGTCAAGTGACCGTTATTTTTCATATCCTCAACAAAGCATCCATGAGGATTAAATCTGACCTACAAGCCCTGCTCAACCATTTGACCGACAGAAACTAGGTTCTTGGTGATATTCTGGACATGAAATACATCGGACATGTATTTCTTTTTCCCATCCTGCATAGACAAAGGAATTTGACCAATCTGCACAATAGGATGTGCAGTATCATCACCAGTCTTCACAAATCCTAGTCTTTCTATTTTCCTTGCATCTTGCATCCATTCTGCATGACCTGTCATGTGGTTTGATGCACCTGAGTCAACATACCACACATCATTGCTTTCTTTTGCACTTGTCACAGAATTGGTCATGTGCTGCACCATAAATAAATGCTCATTTCTGTCATCACCCTGTCTACTAAAGGATGCATAATTGCCTTGCTGCAATTTTCCATTCATAATGTCATTCTGCTTTTTGTAGCAGTCTTTAGCCATATGACCCATTTTACCACAATAGTAGCATTCAACATTGTTGTTTGCATTTTGGCCTCTCTGCCATCCACCACGGCCTCTTTGGCTTCCCCTTCCTCTAGAGTTACCACGTCCTCCTCCAAAGGACTGGTTTTCTTGAGTTTGCTGCATATTTTGATTTCTACCACGGCCTCCAGATCAGCCTTCTCTACCTCTTCTAGCATTTGAGTAGGAGACAGTTTCTTTTGAAGTTCTCTTGAAGAAGCTGCACCACCATTTCTCTGCTCTTCAGAAATTAGAAGAGCAAACAACTCCTCAAAATTAGGAGATTTTTCACGGACGGCAATGGATGTCCGGAACTGTGCATAATCCTTTCCTAGACCATTCAAGGTCACAGAAACTAGATCATCATCTTCCACTGGCAACCCAATGGAAGCAAGTGCATCTGCAATTTTCTTCACCTTCATCTGGTAGTCATTGATGCTCATATTTTCTCTCTGTACATTGTGCAACTCCTGCTTGAGCTGCAGAGAGAGGGAGAGAGAGAGAGAGAGGTAAAATATAATGGTGGACAGAAGTGAATTAAGTTAGTGTATTAGTTAGAGACAAGGCAATGATGTGGTTGGACCAGTAATCATTAAATGTAATTGTATCTTTCGTAGGGGCATCTTGATGACCTAGCAATATGTCTAGAGATAAGCTTGCACTGTCTACCCTAAGTGATCTAATCTAACCTTCATTTTGAGAAGCTAGCCTTGCTTTTCAATTGACCTTGCTTTCTATTTGGAATTCTTTGCTTCCTTAGGACACGTTGTGTGTGTGTGTGTGTGTTTGCATCGTTTAAGACAAGCTACATTTTCAAAATCATTGAAACCATTCCGATTTGACAATTCATGAATTTTTTGCTTCCTTAGGACACATTGTGTGTGTGTGTGTGTGTGTGTGTGTGTGTGTGAGTTTGCATCATTTGAGACAAGCTACATTCATTGAAAGCATTCTGATCTTATAATTCGTGGATGCTTAGATTCTTGGGAGGGGAAAACTGAACTAAGAACCATCTTTTTTCAAAAAGGTAATGGAGGAGAGAGAGAGAGAGAGAGAGAGAGAGAGAGAGAGAGAGAGAGTATTGACGGATTTATCTCTCCATATGTTAAAGCTATATTTGCATCGTTTAAGACAAGCCACATTTTTAAAATCATCCAAACCATTATGATCTTATAGTTTATAGATAATGGAGGCGAGAGAGAGAGAGAGAGAGGGAGAGAGAGAGAGAGAGGGAAAATATAATGGTGGACAGAAGTGAATTAAGTTTGTAGATGATTATATTATTGAGACGGAAGAACTAAAAGATAATGGAGGCGATGATGTGGTTGGACTAGTAATCATTAAATGTAAGCTACATTTTTAAAATCATCCAAATCATTACGATCTTATAGTTTCTATACGATTATATTATTGAGATGGAAGAACTAAAAGATAATAGAGGCGAGAGAGAGAGAGAGAGAGAGAGGGGGGGGAAATATATTGATGGACAGAAGTGAATTAAGTTAGTGTATTAGTTAGAGACAAGGTGATGATGTGGTTGGACTAGTAATCATTAAATGTAATTGTATCTTTCCTAAGAGCATCTTGATGACCTGGCAATATGTCTAGAGATAAGCTTGCACCGTCTACCCTAAGTGATCTAATCTAACCTTCGTTTTGAGAAGCTAGCCTTGCTTCTCAATGAGAGTAAAGCATCAAATATGTTTCATGTCATGTGGACTATAGCCATGAGAACTAAGCTCAAGACGTGAGGCGATTGGATGATAGGTGAAGCTACACCAAGAGAGAGAGAGAGAGGGGACGAAAATATGTAATGGTAGGCCAGAAGTGAAATAAGACAAGGCCATGATGTGTTTGGACCAGTAATCATTAAAGGTATTTGTATTTTTCTTAGGAGCATGGAGCTGGCAGTATGTCTACAGATAAGCTAGCATCCTCTTCCCTAAGTAATCTAGTCTAGCCTCTTTCAGAAGTTAGCCTTGCTTCTCAAGGAGAGTAAAGGATTTAGTGTGTTTCATGTCATGTGCACTATAGCCATGAGAACTAAGCTCGAGAGGTGAGGCGATTCGATGATAGATGGGGCTACACACACACACACACAGAGCAAGATATAATGGTGGACAGAAGTGAAATAAGTCCATGATGTGGTTGGATACGAAAGCTCCAAAGTTAATTGTATCTTTCCCAGGAGCACCTTGATGAACTAAGAACCATCTTTTTTCAAAAAGGTAATGGAGGTGAGAGAGAGAGAGAGAGAGAGAGAGAGAGAGAGAGAGAGAGAGAGAGAGAGAGAGAGAGTATTGACGGATTTATCTCTCCATATGTTAAAGCTATATTTGCATCATTTAAGACAAGCTACATTTTTAAAATCATCCAAACCATTATGATCTTATAGTTTGTAGATAATGGAGGCAAGAGAGAGAGAGAGAGGGAGAGAGAGAGAGAGAGAGAGAGAGAGAGAGGGAAAATATAATGGTGGACAGAAGTGAATTAAGTTTGTAGATGATTATATTATTGAGACGGAAGAACTAAAAGATAATGGAGGTGATGATGTGGTTGGACCAGTAATCATTAAATGTAAGATACATTTTTAAAATCATCCAAACCATTATGATCTTATAGTTTCTAGATGATTATATTATTGAGACGGAAGAACTAAAAGATAATAGAGGCGAGAGAGAGAGAGAGAGAGGGAAAATATATTGATGGATAGAAGTGAATTAAGTTAGTGTATTAGTTAGAGACAAGGCGATGATGTGGTTGGACAAGTCATCATTAAATGTAATTGTATCTTTCCTAGGAGCATCTTGATGACTTGGCAATATGTCTAGAGATAAGCTTGCACCGTCCACCCCAAGTGATCTAATCTAACCTTCGTTTTGAGAAGCTAGCCTTGCTTCTCAATGAGAGTAATGCATCAAATATGTTTCATGTCATGTGGACTATAGCCATGAGAACTAAGCTCGAGACGTGAGGTGATTGGATGATAGGTGGGGCTACACCGAGAGAGAGAGAGAGAGAGAGGGGACAAAAAAATGTAATGGTAGGCCAGAAGTGAAATAAGACAAGGCCATGATGTGTTTGGACCAGTAATCATTAAAGGTATTTGTATTTTTCTTAGGAGCATGGAGCTGGCAGTATGTCTACAGATAAGCTAGCATCCTCTTCCCTAAGTGATCTAATCTAGCCTCTTTCAGAAGTTAGCCTTGCTTCTCAAGGAGAGTAAAGGATTAAGTGTGTTTCATGTCATGTGCACTATAGCCATGAGAACTAAGCTCGAGAGGTGAGGCGATTGGATGATAGATGGGGCTACACACACACACACAAAGCAAAATATAATGGTGGACAGAAGTGAAATAAGTCCATGATGCGGTTGGATACGAAAGCTCCAAAGTTAATTGTATCTTTCCCAGGAGCACCTTGATGAGCAGACAGTAAGTTTAGAGACAAGCTTGCACCCTTGCCCTAAGTGATCTAATCAACCTCTCAATGAGAGTAAAGGATTATGTATGTTTCATGTCATGTGCATTATAGCCATGAGAACTAACCTCCAGAGGTGAGGCGATTGGATATCAATATTCATTAAATGTAATTGTATCTTTTCTAGGAGCATCTTGATGACTTGGCAATATGTCTAGAGATAAGCTTGCACCCTCTACCCTAAGTGATCTAATCTAACCTTCGTTTTGAGAAGCTAGCCTTGCTTCTCAATGAGAGTAAAGCATCAAATATGTTTCATGTCATGTGGACTATAGCCATGAGAACTAAGCTCGAGACGTGAGGCGATTGGATAATAGGTGGGGCTACACCGAGAGAGAGAGAGAGAGAGAGAGAGAGAGAGAGAGAGAGAGAGAGAGAGAGAGAGAGGGGACGAAACAATATAATGGTAGGGCAGAAGTGAAATAAGACAAGGCCATGATGTGGTTGGACCAGTAATCATTAAATGTAATTGTATCTTTCCTAGGAGCAGCTTGATGACCTGGCAATATGTCTAGAGATAAGCTTGCACCCTCTACCCTAAGTGATCTAATCTAACCTTCATTTTGAGAAGCTAGCCTTGCTTCTCAATGAGAGTGAAGCATCAAATATGTTTCATGTCATGTGGACTATAGCCATGAGAACTAAGCTCAAGATGTGAGGCAATTGGATGATAGATGGAACTACACCAAGAGAGAGAGAGAGAGGGGACGAAAATATGTAATGGTAGGCCAGAAGTGAAATAAGACAAGGCCATGATGTGTTTGGACCAGTAATCATTAAAGGTATTTGTATTTTTCTTAGGAGCATCGAGCTGGCAGTATGTCTAGAGATCTAATCTAACCTTCGTTTTAAGAAGCTAGCCTTGCTTCTCAATGAGAGTAAAGCATCAAATATGTTTCATGTCATGTGGACTATAGCCATGAGAACTAAGCTTGAGACGTGAGGCGATTGGATGATAGGTGGGGCTACACCGAGAGAGAGAGAGAGAGAGAGAGAGAGAGAGAGAGAGGGGGGGGGGGGGGGGGGAGGGACAAAAAAATATAATGGTAGGCCAGAAGTGAAATAAGACAAGGCGATGATGTGTTTCAACCAGTAATCATTAAAGGTATTTGTATTTTTCTTAGGAGCATCGAGCTGGCAGTATGTCTAGACATGAGTCAGCATCCTCTTCCCTAAGTGATCTAATCTAACCTTTTTCAAAAGTTAGCCTTACTTCTCAAGGAGAGTAAAGGATTAAGTGTGTTTCACGTCATGTGCTTTATAGCCATGGGAACTAAGCTCGAGTGAAA
Source organism: Dipteris shenzhenensis (assembly GCF_047967505.1). Classification (NCBI taxonomy): domain Eukaryota; kingdom Viridiplantae; phylum Streptophyta; class Polypodiopsida; order Gleicheniales; family Dipteridaceae; genus Dipteris; species Dipteris shenzhenensis. Next base: position 36,184,436 of record NC_141616.1, on the reverse strand, counting down.
TAAGTCCATGATGTGGTTGGATACGAAAGCTCCAAAGTTAATTGTATCTTTCCCAAGAGCACCTTGATGAGCAGACAGTAAGATTGCAGTAAGATTGCTTGGTGATGATCATAGGACTAAGGTCTCAGATTGAGGGTTGGGTAGAGGAGGCTAATGCATGGCAAGGGGAGGTTAGGGGGATTTGATTTTTAAAATAGACGCTAGAGCCATGTGCCTTCCATGTGGATTTCTCCTTTTAACATGTCCTATGATTTCTACTTCCTACCACCATATCCTTGGTCACTCTAAGCAACTTACCGCCTTTGAATCGGAAAATATTTGCACGATTGCTTGGCAAGAGCTCATTCACAAATATCTCAATCCATCCAACTTGATTCCAAATTCTTTGTTGAGAGGAGATGGGCTACAATCTTTGGGTATCTACCTCCTATGCCAATTGATTTATGCTCATGTTTGTTCTATGGAATCTGTGTGATCCAATTATAGAATTGAGCCAATAATACTTGAAAAGGTTTTTGTATTTTGTTTTGGATGCAGCTCCAGAAATGGCTTCTACCGTTGTTCCAAATCTTGGGGAGTTGGGTTTCCATGGGCGACAAAGCTTTTGGGCAATGAAGTGAGCTGCAAGGGTCGAGGGCTCTGCAATTTCTGACATTGTGTTGTCATCTTTTCGTGAGCCAGATAGCCTTCATGTGATAAATCAAGTTTTTGCAAGGGCAGAGACTTCAACCCATGGAGCAAATCACGGTCCCAAGTTGCCTTCAAAGCGTTTTAAATCTAGCCGCGAACGTCGCACTGCTAATATAATGAAATGACTTAGAAGGGGAAGAGCTTCAACCCATGCAACTGAGCATTCAAGTCATTACAATCTTTTAAAGTCCATTCAAGCCATGTGCGAGAATAATAAGGATGCATGTGCCATGAACACACGATATTTGGGCTCTTTATGGGGAGAAATCCATTCAGATGGTGCTGCAGTAATAGCACAGGGCATGGCATAATTCCCTAGAACTCTCATTGCAAGGATTTCTCAAATTGAGAATAGCGTTAAGGACTCTAATCAATGGATGCAGCAGATTTTGGGGAGAGGTGGAGAAGGGGTAATTGTATGTGAGAATGGGTGTAGACTACAAGTTGATAAGCTAAAAGAACAAGTTCAGCTACTGTCCACTGAGGTGTCAATGTTCAAAGTTGGTTTAAATAGGCTAACTGCTTTGATGACCAGGATGAGCCGTAAACTAGAGCAGGTCGTAATCCGTGATAATTAAGAGACTTCTGAGACTTTTATGTCACTTTTTGTACTGGAATCCCAAATGCCTCTATGGGATTCATGTACTTGGGTTGCCCTTATGTTATTTGGCAAGACAAGTTTGACTCCTGAGACTTTTATGTCACTTTTTGTACTAGAATCCCAAATGCTTCTATGGGATTCATGTACTTGGGTTGCCCTTATGTTATTTAGCAAGACAAGTTTTTTGCAAATGATTATATTTACTTTCATTTGACGTATATATGGCAATGGAAGCTAATTTAATTCAATATTCAAATTGCCTATTGTTCCTTCCCATTTTCGTTTTATTTAAGATATACTCAAATATTTGTAATTTTTTTGCATCATGTATTCGCATAAATGCTGATGCAATGCTTATACTTTTTTATTTTAAAATATTCATTCATATACACATCGTTTCTTGAGATGGTCAACTTTGAGTTTTTTAGATATGTTAGCTTTGGTTTTTATGTTTCAAATGATGGTTGCACATATGGTATTGTATTTTGCTCATATGTTGAAAAAATATGAGCATTACTCTTACCAAAGATAGTGACACACTGAAACTTGGTCATGGGACACTATGAGTTCAATGCATAGATGGTCCGCTCTCAATTTTAGATAGATGGGAAAGGGATGGCTTTGCTAATTAACCTTGCTTCTTGCTTTTCTAAATTATTTTCTTCCTTAGGGCACATTGGTTGAGATCCATCAATTTTGTCATGGTTAGGGATGATGCATAAGTTATTTGATTAAGCTATTTTTCCCTTTGAGGAATAGATATTTATGTAGTTGGTTGAGTGGATACAGAAGATGGCAAGACAAATAGAAGAGAGGCTACATTCAATATGTTCTCATAGGAGAAGATTGTTGGATTCAATGCGAGCGGCCCGCCGTGCTTATGCTATACAAAGAACAAGGTCTAAAACACAACGTGCTAGAAGCATGAGGGTGGCTGTGGAATCTATGGGTGTAGAAGTAGGAGTTTGCAGTCAACATAATCAGATACATGGATGCAGTAATGTAGCGTGCATTGTGGCTGAAAATACAATGGACCTCAATACTTCAGTAACAGTAGATAGAGTGCATCAACATGCTTCAGTGATAGGTACACCTACTCAAATGGATTCAACACGGGTGGCCCGTTGTAGTTATGCTATACAAAGAACAAGGTCGAAAACACAAGGAGTTAGAAGCGTGAGGGTGGTTGTGGAATCTATGGATGTAGAAGACGGCCTTCGCAAACAATAGGATCAAATGCATGGGCACAGTAATGTAGCGTGCATTGCTGAAAATACAATGGACGTCAATACTTTACCAACTGTAGATAATGAGCATGAACATGCTCCAGTAATAGGTACAACTACTCAAATGGATTCAGCGCAAGCGGCCCGTCGTGTTTATGCTATACAAAGAACAAGGTCAAGAACACAAGTTGCTAGAAGCGTGAGGGTGGCAGTGGAATCTATGGATGTAGAAGTTGGCCTATGCAGACAACAGAATCAAATGCATGGGCACAGTAATGTAGCGTGCACTACTGAAAATACAATGGACCTCCATACTTCACCAATAGTATGTAATGAGCATGAACCTGCTCCAGTAGTATGTACAACTACTCAAATGGATGCAACCAAGGATACTACTCATTTAAGAGCCCGAAGGCGTGTTGTTCACAACAGGGCTGTGATTTTGGGTGCAAGGGGGAGCCTCTCTATCTTGCATACTTTTCCGTTAAGGGAAAATGTAGAGCATCCATCTTTGTATCCACTGGTCTTCAATGCTCCTTCTCTTCATGCACTCAGAACCATGGATCATACATGCAGCTTTTGCTAGGCTCAACTATGGAAACAAGAGACGCGAATGCATATGCATCAAGTTGTGGGCAAGCACTGTTGCAAAGTTGGTCGTGTGTCATTGTTGCCATTAGAAGAACCACCAGAGATTTTGAGAGTTCTACTGCACGGACATGATGCTAGAAGCAGACTGTTTAAGAAAAACATTAGGGCTTATAATAGTGCCATGGCATTTGTTTCATTGGGAGCCCATGTTGATCAAATGTTCCGGGTCCATGGTAGTGTGTATCATCAGGTTGGAAATTTGTTGCCCGATGAGGCTAGGCAAGAGATGCCACGTTTTGCACAGTTGTACGTGTATGACACTGATCCTAAACTAGTACACCATTTACATGGGATGCCTGGTTTGGATCCAGGCATTTTGGAGTTGTTGCAGAGGATGATGCACGAGTGCAATCCATATGCCAGTGCATTGATGGCTATCGAGCAAGTGCTAAGAACAAATCCACATACAAACTTGAGGATGGTTATTTGTGAGAGCCGCTCCACCTCAAGGCAGTACTTGGCTCCTATGGCTAGCGAGGTTGCTGCAATCATGCCAGGACAAGGGGATGACTTCGATATTGGAAATCGGGACATTCAGATTTTTAGCCGCAATGGGTTTGTGCGTAGAATATCTAATTTGCACCGATCATACATGCCTCTCATGTATGTTCTTTTGTTCCCTCGGGGGGAAGATGGTTGGCATCCATATATCCCATATAGTGATGTTCCTAATCACACACCATTGCACGAGATACGTGGACAGAGTTGTGTCACCCAGAGACAATACTACGCATATCGTTTGCAAGTGAGATATGATACAAATGCATGTCTTTTGCGTGGGGGTAGATTGCTGCAGCAATACATGGTTGATGCCTACAATAGCATGGAAGAGTCCAGGTTGGTGTGGATACGAAACAACCAAGCTTCCCTATGCACTGAAGTCTATCAAGGGTTGATGGACATGGTGAATACAGCTGATGGGACACGTACTGTGCTTGGCAATGCTGCAGGGCATAGGGTGGTGTTGCCTTCTTCTTTTACGAGAGGGCCTCGATATATGTGCCAGCTATACCAAGATGCTATGGCAATTATCAGGAAAAGGGGCAAACCTGATTTATTCATAACATTCACCTATAATCCCAAATGGCCTGAAATATCTATAGCATTGTTGCCGGGGCAAACTGTGCAAGACCGTCCAGATTTGACAGCCCGTGTGTTTTTCCAAAAGCATAAGGACATGATGCAGTCAATTACAAAACATAATTTGTTTGGAAAGGTGGCTGGATATGTGAGTGTGATAGAGTTTCAAAAGAGAGGTCTGCCACACTCACACATATTGTTGATATTAGAAGGTGGTTTCAAACCTATGGAGATCGATCACTATGACCGATTAGTGTGTGCAAAGTTGCCAGATAAGGCAATGTTCCCGGAGTTGCATGATATTATTGGGCAATGTAATGTCCATGGTCCGTGTGGTGCACTAAATCCATCTGCACCTTGCATGGTTGATGGAAAATGCATTCGTCATTATCCACGTGGATTCTCGTAGACGACTATTGTTGGCAATCATGGCTATCCAATTTACATGCATCGTGATGATGGTAGAAAGATACAAGTGAAAGGGGGTGTGATTGATAATTGTTGGATTGTGCCATTTAATCCTTTCCTCTCTGTGAAGTACAAGGCACACATAAATGTTGAAATATGCTCCACAATCACTGCAGTTAAGTATTTGTGTAAATATGTGTACAAAGGTCATGACAGAACCATTATCAAGATGTAGCTAAATAATGCAAAAGAGCAAAGGCATTTGCACAACATAATTGACGGTGGCATTGATGAGATTAGTAGTTACTTAGATGCACGTTATGTGTCAGCATCAGAAGCATGTTGGTGGATTTATGAGTATGCACACACGATGAAAAACCCGATGTGCAAAGATTGTAGGTTCATCTTCCGATGCGCAATAACGTCATCTTTCGAGATGATGATGATTTGCAAAATGTTGTAGGGAGGGAACAAAATCAAAAGACCACCCTCACAGAATGGTTCACTTACAATCAGTTGCAATATGACGTAAGCAACTTGCTATATGGTGACTTGCTAGACAAGTTGGTTTGGAACAAAACCAGTAAGCAGTGGACTAGAAGACAAAAGGGGAATACCATCGGTCGGATGTACAATATTTCCCCCTTAGCTGGTGAGCTCTACTTCATGCTTATGCTTCTTAATGTGTGCACGGGATGCAAGTCCTTTGATGACCTACGTACTTTTGACAGTCAAGTGTATCCTACTTTCAAGGCAGCATGCATAGCACGAGGATTGTTGGAGAGTGATGATGAATGGTTTGTGTGTATGAAGAGGCTGTGTTTTATCAAAATAGTGCACAACTGAGACACCTATTTGTCATAATATTGGTTTTCTGTGAGCCAACGTCTCCTCGACTTTTGTGGAAAAAATTTTCCACTGAGCTTTCGGATGATTTTTTTAATATATTGGAATCAAGTATGGGGAATTTAATTGGTCATCGTGAACTAGCGATAAAGAAGGCTGTATTGCACTTGGAGCACATTCTTCAACAACATGGGCGAAGGTTGGCTGAGTTTGATGGAATGCCTATTGTAGATAGAACATCTTTGTCAGAAGCTGGAAATGGCTTATTGCAAGAAGAAAGAATGTTTGATTGTGTGAAAGAAGCACAGACTGCCCAGCAAATGGAAATGTCCTTCAATCACTGTCAACGTGCTACATTCGATCAGATTTTGGCAAGGGTCTATGGAGATGGTGGTGAGGTCTTTTTTCTCGATGGTATAGGAGGGTCTCAAAAGACCTTTCTCTACAATTGCTTGCTCTCTCGATTGCGTGGGGAGGGGCTCATCGCTTTGGCATGTGCATCTTCTGGGATTGCTGCATTGCTACTAGCCAATGGACGCATGGCACACTCACGATTCAAGATACCATTGGAGCTGGATGGTACTAGCAGTTGCAATATTAAGGTTAATAGTCAACTCGCAGATATTTTGAAGATGGCTAGGCTGATAATATGGGATGAGGCACCCATGACTCACCGGTTTGCTTTCGAGGCACTAGACCGAACATTGCGAGATATCATGTCCAATGAGCAACTTTTTGGTAGGAAGGTGGTATTGTTGGGGGGGGATTTTAGTCTTGCCAGTTCTTCCAAAGGCAAGACGAGAGGACATTGTCAATGCTACCTTATGCCACTCAAGGATTTGGGGTCGCACTACAGTATTGAAGTTGATGCAGAATATGCGGGTCCTTCGAAATGGTGATAATTGTGCTGAGCAAGAGTTCATGCAATGGGTTCTGGACATTGGCAATGGGATAAATAGATGTACAAAAGAAGATACTGTTGTGATTCCATCGTAGATGCTTTTAGAGACAAAGTCCATGGAAGGCCTCATTGGATGGGTGTATCGAGGGCTTGCAACTATTTTGGGCTGTGCACCATACTTTCGAGAGCGCGCTATTCTTGCACCTCGAAACATCGAGGTTGATGCAATTAATGCTACGGCATTGAAGGCAATGCCTGGTGAGGAAAGGGAGTACCTAAGTGCAGACTCAATGGACAACTTTCACGTATCCGAGCATCAAACGTTGGGGATCTCTGGAGAGCGCGCAACTGTTGTTGGATTTACTTGAGCTGGAGAGCTACCTTGGGTAAGAACCGTGTACATTGTTTGTTGCTTTATTTTTGTTAAAACAAAAGTTTTTATTTGAGTGGAAAAACATGCTATTGTTTGTCTTTTAGGACTGTTCCTGATTCAAGGTTTGTAATGAATCTCCACATCCACAATCCTTTGGATGGACGAGTCCATTTGGGATGTTACGCTGTCCTAGATTGCCGGCTCAATAATTATAGTTCCCAAATTATCTTTCTGTGTGATGCTGGTCCAGATATGATTGTTGGTATCCCATTGTATTTTCATAGCCGCGGTAGACGTGGCGGACGTCGCAAGCTTTTCCCTGCAGTACATGGTCGCAGACTTTTCCCTTAGGGATGTTTGTGTATCTATTGTAGATTTTGTATGTTCAGTTATGACTTTATTTGCAGATGTGTATATGGATATATCAATCAGTTCTTTGATGTAGCTTTTGTATGTTCAGACATGTGACTGCACTTTTGGATGTGATATTTTGAAGTACTCTATCATAGAGAAATTTTTTTTGGACGTGGCGGATGTGGAGTACATGGTCGGTGTAGGCTTTTCCCTATAGTACATGGCCGCAGACTTTTCCCTTTAGGGATGTTTGTGTGTCTATTGTAGATTTTGTATGTTCAGTTATGACTTTGTTTGCGGATGTGTATTTGGAAAGAGTTTCACACGAAAGTGTTAGAAGCTAAAATCATTACTGGTACCAATGCTGGTGATAGAACGTTTATTCGAAGGATAACATTCATTCCGACCAACCTTAAACTTCCATTCGATTGGCATTTGGCATGACAATCAATAAGTCACAAGGCCAAACATTGTCTGTTTTGGGGATGTACTTGGCGACACCGGTATTCAATCATGGCCAACTATACGTGGCATTTTCACATATCCGAGCATCAAACACGGTTAAGGTTTTCATTTTGCAGAGTGTGTCTGATGCCAGGGGCGAGGAGATGGATAATACTTCTACCACAAATGTTGTGTACAAGGAAGTTTTGCAATTGGCAACAGCAAGAGCCTAGGAGTATAACATTGCTCTTTCAAGCCCTCTTGAGACTTTCTTGGGTGGCAAATCTTCATTTCGGTGATCTTCGTATAGCTTTTTTTTAAGTTCTTTCAATATTCCAACTGTCATAGGTCTTCAGGAATGTTGGCTATTTATAGAAATATGAACTGAGACGGAATATTTCATGACTTTGTCCTTGATAATGTTTGGATTTCATTTTTCATTTGAGTCATGGGTTTGCAATATACTACAGGCTATTTTCTCTCCAAGCCTATTGTTTTTTTTCAGTATATGTAGATTGACACGTGCGATCTTTTTTTGCAATGCAATAGGATGTCTAGGCAGTTCACATTTGTCATTGAAACAGGAGCGCAGGTGCAAGGTACATAGTTGCTTGACAACCACGTTTTATGTTGACATGTTTAATAGTATAGTCACACTTTTAGAAAATTGCAGATCTTGCGAACTGGGGATCTCTGGAGAGCGCGCAACTATTGTTAGATTTGCTTGAGCTGGAGAGCTACGTTGGGTAAGAACCGTGTACACTGTTTGTTGCTTTATTTTTTGTTAAACAAAAGGTTTTTTTTGGATTATATGTAAGTGGGAAAACATGCTATTGTTTGTCTTTTAGGACTGTTCCTGATTCAAAGTTTCTAATGAATCTCCACATTTGGGATATTACGCTATCCTGACTTGCCGGCTTCATAGGGATGATGGACCACAAACCATCACTATTCGCTGGCTAGGATACTATGAATGTGTGGGGAGACGAATTTTCTATCGAGGGCAAAATGGAGACTACACGTACACCTATGTGAGCATTGTTGACAACCCTTTGCATCTGAGTAAGTACTCTAAAGAATGAGTTGGGTTTTACCAACATACATGTATAAAAGTTTTGTTGCTCAATAATTATAGTTCCTAAATTATCTTTCTATGTGATGCTGTTCCAAATACGATTGCTAGTACTCCGTTGTATGTTCATAGCCGTGGTGGATGCGACGGACGTGGTGGAAGTGGAGTGGATGGCCATTGCAAGCTTTTTCATGCAGTACACAACCACAGACTTTTTCCTTAAGATGTTTGTGTCTATTGTAGATTTCGTTTGTTGAAATGACTTTTTTTGAGACAATGTATTAGGATATATCAATCAATTACTTGTAGTTACTTGATGTAGCTATTGCATGTTCAAACATGTGACTTCCCTATTGGATATGATATTTTGAAATATTATGTCATACAAAATTTTTTTTTTAAACATGGCATGTGAAGTATATGGCTGACACAAGCTTTTCCCTTTAGTGCATGGCCACAAACTTTTCCAATAAGGATGTTTGTATGTCTATTGTAGATTGTATGTTCAATTATGACTTTGTATGCAGATGCGAATTTGGACATATCAATGAGTTCTCTAAGTACTCTGGCTTCACTTACGAATGTAATATTTTGAAGTACTAAGTCAGACTTTTTTTTTGGTTAGTACATGTTGCTGGTTTCAAACAATTTCAACGTATTAAGACCCAACGGAGCGGGTTGCTAGCCCATCGTAGACAGGTCAGGTTAGTCATCACCTGTAAATGACTCAAAAAAGAGACTTGGCTACAAGAGGGAGAAAAGGACTCCAACCCCCCTACCATTACTGTCACTAGGGCAGGTAAGACACTTCTCTCGCATAGTTAGGCCAGACTTCAATCTTTCCTGAGATACACTTGCTATCCAGAATTACTAGAAAAGTACTAAAGCGGACTGTCATTAGAAAACAAACATTCCTGATGATTTTTCAGGAATGGACTTAATATGTGGCACATACTCCAGAAGTGTTCTTACTTAACCAGAGCTCAAGAACATTATTGCGTAACAAGAGAATAGCCTTTTCAGGAATGGACCTATTATCCCAAGGTGATGACAACACGCCTTCTTACGTGGTGACAACATTGAGAGATGAAGGGGAACATGCTACTATATCAAAATTTGTTTTTCCCATACCTATTATCTCAGGTGATGACAACAAGCGGCCTCAGCTGGGGACAACATTGTGAAATGTGAGACGAAGGGGAACATGCTACTATATCAAAACACTCAACAAATTTTGGTTTTTTGTTGTGATTCTCAAGAACAGATAATCAAAAGAAACATCAAAATATGGATTTCACCCCAACGATAATACAAGAGTTATTTTACATGCATGCAGAACGTACAAAACCTCTCAGGAAACCTGCAAGACCGGCTCCAAGAGTATCAATTAACCAGAGCTCATTTTGAATAGCATGAGAAGTAGAGTGCCCCTTTCACCATGAAATTCTACCAGCTCTTAATTTGGCAATCTATGTTCACAGGAAAACTGCCAGAGGTAGTTACCTAGCCAAAAGTTACCTAGCCAAAACCAGACATTCAGAGACAACATAGAACGAAGCACTAAAATAGAGCCCACTTACCATGCAGTTCTACAGCACTTTATTCAGGAAGCTATTTGAAATCTTCCACTTTAAGAATTACTTTCATCTGGCATGGCCATTACAATGGAGAACTCACACATGTTTCATATTGACCTGTATCAATCTCCCACATTAATATCTGCTTTCTCTCAGCACGGCCATTACAGTGCAGAGCTGACACATGCTTCATATTGACCTGTGTCATTCCTGAAGGCCCTTGGAGGGAGAGACCTCACAACTATTGCTAACTCTCAGAAATCTGACCTATCTGAATCAGTACTAAACGAGGCCAATATGGCCAGAGCCGGGTCATTACTGAACACAGAAAACATGGCCACTTGAGGACAAACAATAGATGGAAACAAGACTAGTTTGGGCTGTGGTTTACTACACAGCCCAAACTCCCCGGAAAAAATAGATGGAAACAAGACTAGTTTGGGCTGTGGTTTACTACACAGCTCAAACTCCCCATCAGTATAAGCTTAAAGAACTTCAAAGAGAGGCACACCTCAAACTACTATTCCTACCAAAGCTCACTCACAGTATATGTAAATTTCTCTGTTTAAACAGTATATATAAGTATACCTCTTTAAGTATCATAGTCTACAATATTTGAGCCACCATTCAAGATAATCATAAAACTCTACTCTGACATGCAATTCAAATAATGCCTCTTAATAAGATATTTTACCATTATTGAAGAGAGTCAAACCCTCGTTGCTCTGCCTAAGAGCTATTGAGTTCATGCAAGATATTCTCGCTGACTACTAAAACAAAGCGCAGCATCTCTTTTCTGAAGAGCCATCTAGCCCCAAGTGTGAACAAATCATTATCATCATTACTTCTAGCTGACGCCCATTTAAAACTTGCAACGATTGCACGTATGTAAAAGATATACAAATAAATTTACACTCCAGCGTCAATAGTTAATATAATATACACCACAAGTTAGCTAATGCCTCCTCCAGCCACTGCAATGAACTGTTGAAGTGGCTTATGGAGTCCCTTGAATCCATTCATCGTAGATTATTCCTTTCAAAATCAAAGTCACATGTGAAACGGTCAGAATGCTTTCAGAATTCCCAGGAAAGGTCATTGTTCACAAATCCTTATGAGACCAGACATTGCATCAACCTTTACACAGTCCAGTGCAACAGGAAAAACGAGTTCGGATAAGAAGAGAACTCTGATGTAAAGACTTCCTCAATTACAACCTCTTGATTCAACATGTTACTCAACCCATTCTTCAAATATCAGTAAATCGTGCAGAGTAACGGCTTCAAAGGCTTACATTATCAACTAGCTCCCACGACAAGCTCCCTTACACACATCGCCTCAACCAGCAGTAAAAGTAAGCAACTTCAGAGCAATCAACGATATGGCCGCTTAATATAATTGATCAGAAGAAAGTGAACAATCTTGAGAAAGGACAGACCCTTCAACTCATTAACAGGATCACATTAACATCCTACAGCAGTGGACAAAGCCACCCTGCAGATTTGAAACATCCTCAGAAAATTCCAACCTAACCAAAACTTAAGAAACGTGTCATAGATTTTCAAGAACCAGGTGCCCCAAAACAGAGAACAGTTTCTTGGCACGAAAGCTCGGGAGAATGAGCACCAGCACCTACAGAACGTGTGGAATCAAAGGGACGGTGCCAGTACAGTAAGCCATCGGAGTTCTCCTGGAACGCCATCAATCGGCAAACACCGCATCCATCCATCCAGATCTGCAAAAAACTAGAAACCCGCCCACCAATACAAACCAGAAGTATGGGCACAAACAAGAACTTCTCAGATACCAGCCGATAACGCTGCAACGTCAATGCGCTTGCTTGGAGGAGCACCCACACCCTTCTGATGCATCACGGAACAAAGTAGGTAACATGATTTGATTCTGCTTCCAACAGCAGAGGAGCAAAAGAGAAATAGTACGCAGCTCAAAAAGCTAACAACCCGCATTCAACCCGTGCAAGAAGAGTGGGAGTGGGGGGTCTCCAGCTCTCAGGATCCTGTCACAAGCTATCAAAAAGAGAAAGAAGAGGCTAATTGGCAGCAGTGCAGTCGCGTGCGAGGTGCCCTGATTCACCGCAGGCGTAGCAACGTCCACCGCCGCCTCCGCCTCCACCACCACCCTTCCTTCCTCCAGAGCCATTCGATGTACAGTCCCGAGCAAGGTGCCCAGGCTCGCCGCAGTTGTAGCACGCACCACCACCTCCTCCTCCGTAGCCACCACCCCCTCCTCCATAGCCACCTCCACCTCCTCCATAGCCACCACCTCCTCCGTAACCACCTCCCCCATACCCTCCCCCTCCATAGCCACCTCCCCCATAGCCTCCACCCCCTCTTCCCCCGCTTCTTCCCCTTCCCCTCACTGGCCCGCTCCCATAACCCCCACCCCCTCGCCCTCCACCCCCATACCCGCTGCCGCCGCCCCCGAAGCCACCCCCGCCATCTCGCCTGCCTGACCCCTGCACGGGCGCCCCATTGGGGCCGGTCACGTCGAGAGCCTTGGCGCGGCCATCGGAGCCTTCATCGATGACGAACTCGACGTCCTCGCCTTCAGAGAGGGAGCGGAAGCCGTCAGAGTGGATGGATGTCTGGTGGACGAAGAGGTCTTCGCCGCCATCATCGGGGGTGATGAAGCCGAAGCCACGGGTGGTGTTGAACCACTTGACTTTACCGGTCTTCTTGGGGCCGTTAGCAGAGTCGGACATGGCGAAGGAGGAGGAGAAAAGGCAAAGATGAAGAGCAGAAGCCGAAGCTCGAAGCTCGGCAAACGAATTGCACGCTAGAGAACAAGAAAGGGTATGGAGGGGTTTTTGAAGGTTGAAGATGATGAAGGGCCTCGGCTTTGAGAAAACCAAAAATCGCTTAGCCCCCCCATCCGACGGTCCCCCGCATTCCTCGCCCCATCCAACGGTCCCCTTCCTCTCTCATCACCTAACCCTAATGCTTACGTCATCCGCGCCGCCACGTCGCCTTTACCTCCCCCCTTTGAGAATCATCATTGTTTTGCCCACTAATCACTATTATTATTATTTCATTTCATTAGCGTTAAAGAATACATCTTAATTCATTTTCTGGATTTGAGAGAGGCATGATCGGACGGTCCAGATCGAACCTCCGAGCCTTGGCGACTTTGATGGAAGCACCCTCCAAGGTCCTGTTTCCACAACGATGAGGTGTCCCAACGCCAGGCCACATTCGAAGATTGGCAGATGCAATTAACGGTTGATTTTGCTGAGAGAAAATGACAAAAGAGTGGAGGGTAGATGCAAGCAGCAAAAATGCAAAAGTAGATGATTGGGTGGCCATCGCTATCAACGAACCCAACACCTAGGTGGCCATAGATCCAATGAAATTTGCCAAGTTCTACCCCCAGAGTCATTAAGGTTCATGAGAACCAAATAAGTGCAAAGCACTCGCACCCAAATGCTCGCATTCGAGCTACGAGGAAACATGCCCCAAGGACTCGTTTGGCCACCCGTGTTGTATGTGACAGAGATGTTAGACGGACACCTCACCTCCTCACATGGAAACAGCTTCTTAGGCTTTGCCATTTTGTTCTCATAGCTTGCATGTTGCATGATGCCCAACTAGAATGCCACAAACGACCACCTACTCAGGAGCTATCTTTGACTCGTGTCAATCAAAAGTGACAACCAACTCCGGCTCTTCCAACCTTCCTGAATGGTCAGGTTTCCCCGAGTATGTCCCCTTACTCCTTACCCTAATACATCTCTTCCTTTAGCACTCCTCCTTAGGGCCCCTTCCCATGCACACCAATGGCAAAAAGGATAGGCCAAGGATAGATATGACCACTAGAGTCCAACATTTACATCCCATGTGTGAACCGAGGGAGGTGGCAAAACCACCGGGCAGTGTGCAAACAAGCCCTTAGAAGTAGGGTTATATTGGAAGATTTGAAGTCCTTTTGTGAATTTAAAAAAAGTGAACTAAGTGCATTTATGCCTACAAAGCTTTTACCTTCAAGGTTAAAATAGCCCAAATAAGTGCATTTATGCCTACAAAGCTTTTACCTTCATGAGTAACCTGACCCGTCTACGACGGGCTGGTAACCTCCCACCCTCTCGCTCGCGCTCTCTCTCTCTCTTTCTCTCAATTTACATGTTCTTTATGTGTATGTCTAGAAGGAAGTAACAAAAAATCCATTGGAGTGTCTCTCTCTGTGCCTCTTTATATATGTAAAAACACAATTATTAAAATTTAAATATAGTGCCTTTACAAAGAACACACTTTCACACCATCTCTCTCTATATACATATGTGTGTGTATATGTGCATGTGAGTGTGCATGTGCATGCACACGTCTCCCTCTCCATCGTATATGTATAAGAACACAATTAATAAACTTGTTAGGACTTAGAAAAATACTTTTATACCAATGCAGCTCTCTCTCTCTCTCTCTCTCTCTCTCTCTCTCTCTCTCTCTCCATGTGGATGTATAATAAGACAACGATAGAAGTTTCATTGTTGAAACCGTCGAACAAAACATGAAAATTGAAAGTGCATGCATACCTGAAAGGCCATAAAGCTCCAATAGTCAAATAAGTGCAGGTGCACATAGAGGTTCACTAATCAAATAGACGTCGTGCAGGATGTCGTGGATGTGCTGGAATCAGTAGATGTCGATGACGCACGTATCCCAACGTGCCAGTGACACCTAAGCAAGTAGAAAAGGCTAAATGTAAGAATTTAGAAATTTGAATGGCAAGACACTTGTTTACAAATGAAACATTTGATGCTCCATGAGAGTGCTTACCATCACATGGATTGGTGAGTCGGTGTCTAAAGAAAGTGTACGTGTAGTCGTCGTTTCTACCTCGACCAAAGGCAAGCACTCTCCAACACACTCTGTATCCTCCAAAGGATACGGTGATCCTAAGACGTCCATATGAACCACAAACTATGTGACTCTTCAATTTAAAGAAGCCAAGCAATTCGTACTGACGACTGCAAAGCGTCATGAACCATGTGCCGATTGGGAGGTATCTATAATCAAAAAAATAGTGTCTTTGCACACTCATAGTCGCAAAAAAAAAACATTCATATATCTTCTTTTAAGAACAGAGAGAAATGTTAAGGATACCCACCCGTAGAAGCTGTTCAGCTCAAGAATGTCAACCAACAGTTGTGCGGACGTGTGGCAACCCCATTGAGGGGGATTTGTCATAGCAAAGAAAGTTTAGGAGACAAAATGATGTTTGTTTAAAAATAAAACAATACTCAAACGTGACTTCAAAGAAATCATGCACGTGGCACTACCGTAGCAGAGTGAGTGATGAATGTGAAGCTCCTGTCCATCGTATCTAGCTGCATGCAAGAGCATCTCCGTGGTTTTTTTAAAAAAACTCTTCATCAATACATGAGCTATATTGAAAGTAATACAAAAACAACGAAACATATGCTTTTACGTTTCAATGAAGAACGTTTCAACGGGATCTTGAAATGTTTCAATGACACTTCAAAAAGGCAACAAAGATGCTCACATCATGGTGTTGTTGCACCTATAGAACTTCCTTGTATACGACATTCGTAGTACAAATCCTATCTGAATCCTCGACATTGGTCTCATATACATTCTGTTGAACAAATACCTTGACAGCATTTGATGATCGTACACGTGAGAAAGCCACATACAATTGCCCATGACTAAACACCGGTGTTGCCAGGTATAATCCTAGAACATACATTGTTTGACCTTGTGCTTTGTTTATGGTCATGCCAAATGCTAGTCGAACGGGAAATTGCCTCCTCCTCATCTCAAAGGGAAGCTGCACATTACTTGGAACAAATGTTATCCTTGGAATAAAGACCCTATCCCCGATATTAGTTCCAGTAATAATCTCTGCCTCTAGCACCTTTGTGTGAAACTCTTTGCATATTAATCGAGTCCCATTGCACAAACCCTTTCGAGGATTTAGATTATGCAACAACATCATCGGGGCATTCCTTTTCAAAACCAGCCTATGAGATGGATATCCACCTCCAAGATCAAGACTGTTCAAGTACTCCGTTGCATATAAAATTGAGTCTGTACCTGAATCATTTACTGAATCTGCACTCAAATACTATTTGCCATCCCCAGCCATCGCATTCAATGCACTGGTATTGAGTGCATCAACGTCAATGTTTCGAGGAGCCAGGATAGCTCGCTCTCGAAATTATGCTACGTAGTCTATAATTCTTGGAAGGCCTTTATAAACCCAATCAATCAAGCCTTCCATGGACTTTGTCTCCAAATGCAATTTTTTTTGAATTACAATCTCATCTTCTTGCATTCCTCTATTTGTTCCATTGCCTATGTCTAGAACCCACTGTTTGAGTTCGTGCTCCAATGAGTTGTCTCCATTTTGAAGGACCCGTATATTTTGAGTGAGCCGCAAGACTTTTGTATATCTCCAAAATTTTGAATGGCACAATGTAGCATTAACTGAGAGAGCTCTCAACTAAAGCAAGAACAGAAGAGGGAGAGAGAGAGACAGAGAGCCACACAAGTTTTGCTGGGTGCAGAACACCCTAATCTTCTTTTTCATTCATTTATATATGTGTTTGAGTATTGTACATAACCGAGGTAAAGGCACAGTGACCTTTAACCCCCACAACCTCCCACTTAAAGGACAATGTGCCTTTAAGGGAGAACAACCAGTGAGCATACTATCCAATGCCCATCAATACACCACAATACTCAAACCGCTAACTAGGTAGACTCTTCGTCAGCATATCTGCAGGGTTATCATCTGTATGAACCTTGACAAGCTCTATGCGCTTGTCCTCAAGTACCTCCCTGATGAAATGGTACCTGACCTCAATGTGTTTGGTCTTTGCATGAAAGACCGGATTCCGTGCTAGCTGAATAGCACTCATGGAATCACTATGCAATGTCAGTACACCTGTATGAATCCCCAAATCTCCCACTAGCCGATCAAGCCATATAGCCTCCTTGCAACGCTCTGTGGCTGCAACATACTCAGCCTCTGTGGTAGACAAAGCAATGCACTTCTGTGCGTGAGACATCCACGACACTCCACCACCTGTAAAGGTGAACACATAACCAGAAGTGGATCTCCTACTATCCACATGCGCATAGTCTGAATCTGTGTACCCAAGTACACGCATGTCTCCTCTACCAAAGCAGATGCACATCTCCTTGGTACCCTTCATGTACCTCATGAGGCACTTAACTGCCTCCCAATGCCTCTTTCCTGGATTAGCCATATACCGGCTAACAAGTCCCACTGCAAATGCAATGTCTGGTCTAGTAGCTATCATAGCAGACATAAGACTCCCAACTGCTGATGCATAAGGAACCTTGGCCATCATGGCCCTTTCCTCATCTGATTTGGGACTATCTGTATGACTTAGTTTCACAGATGGAGGCAATGGAGTACTCACTGCCTTCCCCCCCTCCATATTGAAACGCTGCAATACTTTTGTAACATACTCTTTTTGTGAAAGCCAAAGGAGTTTCCTACTCCGATCACGCATGATGCGCATACCAAGAATATGACTTGCAAGTCCCAAATCCTTCATATCAAAGGCCTCATGCAACTTGGCCTTTAATGCATCTAGCTCATAAGTATTCTTGCTAGCCAATAGCATATCAGACACATATAGTGCCAAGATTATCAGGCTATTATCCTTAGCCCTTTTAGTGTAGAGGCAGTGATCAATTTCACTCCTTCTAAAACCTTGGGACCGAATGAAAGCATCAAACTTCTGATACCATTCTCTAGGTGCTTGCTTAAGACCATAGAGTCTCTTCTTCAGCTTGCAAACTAAATGCTCTTTGCCCTTTTCTTCAAAGCCTTCTGGCTGCACCATTTTAATTTCCTCATGCAAATCCCCATGCAAGAAAGCTGTCTTGACATCCATCTGCATAAGCTCCATATCCTCTGCTGCCACTAGTCCAAGCATGCATCTAAGTGTGGTCATCTTCACAACAGGACAGAATATCTCATCAAAGTCCACACCCTTCTCTTTCTTGAACCCTTTAGCTACCAAACGGGCCTTGTACCTAAGCACATCATCACCTGTGACCTTCATCTTGTAGACCCATTTACACGGCAATGCTTTCTTTCCATGTGGCAAAGAAACCAAGTCCCAAGTCTTATTCTTCATAAGTGAACTCATCTATGATTGCATAGCATACTCCCACTTGCGTTGATCCTCGCACATCATAGCCTCTTTGTAGTAAGAAGGTTCCCCGCAATCAGTAAGCATCACATAGTCTACCCCTGGAACAAACCTATCAGGCGGTCTAGACACTCTAGATGATTTTCTCAAGGGCATTTCAGCTTGCTGTCCCACCTGCATATCAGCCACATTTGGCTCATCATTTCTACCAACAGATGATCCATCATCTACCCTTGATTGTATACCTGTGGGAGTACTTGGTGGTACCATTTCTTGCACATTTGGTGCATGGACAGCTTGCTGTCTATCAACATATGCAGGTGGATTCACATCCTTGAAAGTGATTCTCCTCATTTCCATATCCCTCATGGGTGCCTTATGCATCTTCTTCTCATTGAAGACTACATCATGGCTGCGTATAATGTTGTTTGCTTCTGGATCCCAGAGATGATAGCCCATCTCTCCACTTTCACCATAACCCAAAAAGATGCATTTCCTAGACTTAGAATCTAGCTTCTTTCGAAGCTCTTTTGGCAGATGTGCATATGCCTCACACCCAAATAAATGCAAATGAGAGTAAGAGGGCTTCTTGCCACTCCATGCCTCTTTAGGAATACCACCATCCAAACTCTTACTAGGTGATCTATTGATCACATGCATTGCAGTCTTCATTGCCTTAGCCCAAAAACCACCACAAAGACTTGCATTGGAAAGCATGCATTGCAACCTTTCTTGAATGGTACGGTTCATCTTTTCTGCAACTAGATTTTGCTTTGGAGTACGAGGGGATGTGAGCTCCCTCTTAATCCCACATGTATCACAGAAATGCTGAAAGTCATGAGAGAGATACTCTCCACCATTGTCAGTCCATAGGCATTTAAGCGTTCTACCTGACTGATTCTCAACCAAGGCCAGCCATTTCTGAAATACCTAGAACACATCACTCTTCCGAGCTATAGCATAAGCCCACACTTTCCTAGTTGCATCATCAATGAATATCACATAGTATTCAGCCCCGCCTAATGACTGTGTAGGCATGGGACCACATACGTCTAAATGCACCAAATCAAGCTTTTCAAACTCTTTCTTTTCCCTTCTTGTATGGGCTGATTTAGTCTGCTTTCCATAGAGACAATGCTCACAAAATTCAAAATCAGAGAAACTCAAATGCGGTACATAACCCAAATGGCGTAAGAGTTTCATTCCATTCTGGCTCATGTGCCCCAACCTGCAATGCCACAAAGAAGTACTTGGCTACTCGGTTATTACAACAACATGATCAAATACCCCTAATACATGTAAGGGATACAAAGTCCCACACTTGGCACCCCTGGGCCAAAAGCATAGAGCCCTTCTGAATTTTCCAACTCTGAAAGCCAAAAGTGGTGTGAAAACTAGCATCATCTAGCTGACCCACTAAAATAAGACTCTTGGTCAACTTAGGCACATGTCTCACATGTTTCAAAATAAATGCAAACCCATTTGCAAAAGAAAACTTTATGTCACCTACTCCCACTATGTCACATGCATAGTCATTTCCAAGATGCACACAATCTGTCTTTCCACTGTCATAAGTGGAGAACCATTCCCTATGGGGAGTAACATGGAATGAAGCACCAGAATCCAAAATCCAATCCTGGGAATATGCATCATCTGAAGTGGTAAGCAACTCTGCAGATAAACTAGACATGAAGAGAACGTCATTGTCACTACCATGTGTGACTGCATTGATCTCCTCGATCTTCACTTTTCCTTTGTCCTCCCTTGGACTCTCTTCCTTTTGATTTGCACCCCAATTTGCATTCTTTTTCTTATCCTTTTGCTGTTGTAGCAATCCTTTTTCATATGGCCCTTCTTGCCACAGTGGTAACACTCAATGTTCCGTGCCCTGGATTTACTACGAGACTTCCCTCTTTCTTAGGACTTCCCCCTGAACTGTGATCTACCCCTTTGCACATTTAAGGCTGCATCCTGCTTGTTGCCATCCATAGACTTCCGTCTAATCTCCTCAGCCAAAAAGCTACCTACAACATCATCAAATTTCAGTACTCCACCAGGTGCAGAGTTACTGAGAGCTATACGGAAGGTATCCCATGAGGATGGCAATGAACATAAGAGAAATATTACCTTAGTCTCCGCATCAAAATTCATCTTCTGAGCCTAAAGCTAGCTGAAAATAATATTGAATTCATTCAAGTGAGAAGCAATGGAGACCCCTTCCTTCATCTGCAGCTCAAACAACCTCTTCATGAGGTAAACTCATAGAGGAATTCTGACCAACAATCTTGGCGAGACTTCACATTGAAATCTTCGGAGGTTCTTTAGCAGCAGTATGGCTATACTAGTGGCAAATACTCAATGTGGGGAAGATGCCAAGCACTGACCACTAAATCTCGTCAAAAGTGCACATTATTATGTGAATATGCAATCCTTGATGTTGACCATAATAAATGTCATCATGAAGTAAGTCCCACCTATCCTGATGTATATATCTTTTAGCATACTTAGAAACCTCCATCGATTGAGGACTCCCTCGACTGTACGGTTCCTCATCTTGACGTTGATCATTGAAACCTCTTCATCTTGATTGCTTCCACTCTAATGATCAATGTTTCTGCCACTATTGCATGCTAGTTGGGAAATTTTGGAAGAACTTGATGCAATGAGGAGCAATTTCCAACTGTTGGCCTATTAAAATCATCACATTCACCTCACAAAATTTCTCCCAAGTTGCATTGATTTTGTTTTCTCCATGGGAGTGAGGTGCCTTCCATTTCATTATCATGTTTTGGTTGCTTCGATGCTTTGCGTGACTATGTTTTAAATCGCCCGTGCTTTTGATTCATCACCTAACTACATTCTACCTCTTCTCTTAGTGCCACCAAGGACTCTTTCTCCTTCAATGCTTGGTTATTTCAGTTACCATCTTCTTTTCTTCTATCAAATGAATCACTAGCTCTTTTGGATCCTCTTGATTCATTGGATCCTTTTGGCTTCCTTGTGACATTGCCACCACATTCTATTTGATCTCTATGCCAATACCACCCTTACAATTGGCTTGATCATCTTGGGGAAGACACAAATCTTCCGTAGTCTGCTCATTTACTACTGTGAAATAAACTAACTCTACAAGATGAAGTCTAATAGTAGATTTTGCTAATGCATCCAACTCATTCCAATCATTCTCAGACATATTTGCAGGCTTAGCTTCAATCCCTGCCAAGGGTTTAATCTGCTTCTTTTGAATAAGCACATCTCTTATTTATTCTTTCCACAAAGAAAAGTTTGTCCCATCAAACTTTTTAATGCTAAAAAACTTTTTTTCAGACATGGAAGAGGATGCCATGATGCAAATGAAGCAAAAGTCCCAAATGCTAGTGCGTACAAGAGAGAATCACACCAAATACCAGGTGTACCTAATGTGTATGCCACAATAGAGTGAAATATCACCAAAACTCATGTCTCAAAGCATCTGACTCATGTGCATATACTATGCATCCATATGAGCAAATCTGGCCCAAAAGAAAATGCCAACTGCAATGGCAATCCAAAATGCCAATAAGTGCCAAATGACTCAAGCATAAACACCGTCCACTGGCATATGCATTAATAATATCTCATCCAAGAGAGCATAGCACTATCAATGCATCACCTGCAATGTGTCAAAGCTGTCCCTCAGCATAAAATAGCATCCATGTGCAAAGCGTCCATAAAAATAGCATCCCACAAGGTAATTTGGGCCTATCAGCGCATCTAATAAGGACTGCAATGCATCCAAATGGCTTATAAATCACCACTGCAACCCAATGCACGCCACAAATGAGTGCACACTACTGCTCAAACTGTAACCAGAGTGATCTGCATAAGGTATGCTCAAGAAATCATAGTCCCACGGTAATGACCGCTACTGAAAATAGAACCTAAGATGCCTCAAAACATGGGTGCCATTGCATAATCGGACTCAGCAAGAAAATCTGCAAATATCTCTCTTCTGTCGGAACTCCAAAATCCCAACCGATGAGTGAGAAATGGGAGTCAACACTTATCCACTGCCATGTGGCATAAATCTAAGGTTTCAAAACCTTAGAATGAAAAATGCATAATAGAGAGACGAAATCGAATACACAGAGATCTATAACTCTGAAAATCCTCCATCGAATCGCATAAGAACTGACAAGTAGGGGTTTTTGGGCGTCCGGAACGCAATGGGACAAACGGTTTTGGAAACCGTGGTCTCAATCACTGGTCCAACACACGGACTGAAAAACGTTTTTGGAAACAGAGCTATTTGTAAACTCCACCGGAGTGCAAATGATGAGCAACATAGAAGTTTTAGGACCTCCTGAGTCCACCGGAATTGACAAATCTGCAAATGGTTGCTCCAAACTTGAGTTTCAACACCCGGGCAGAAAAACGCAGAAACTGGCACAGTGAGTCAGAAATCCAATGAAATGATCCCAGATTCAAGAATGAAGGTGTTTCCAAGCTCCTAAAGTGAAGTGGACACCAAAAGCAAGCAATAGTTGCCTCTACAAGTCAATACGGAGTGCTGTCATCAAACGAAACATGGAAAAGCTCAAAAAATGACTTTTTCTTTGAAAACACTTAACAGGCTCTCAAAACCACTTCGCGAAACCAAAGTGACTTTTCCAAAGGTTCCTCCAAGGTCTCTACACACTCGGATGCAAGTAAAGTCACCCATAAAGCTTCCCACAGAGCTTCTCCTTCCTCCCACAGAGCTGTTGAGCTTCAAGCATTCACACATGCTCAGCTAGATCACCCGGGCTCTGATACCAATTGAGAGAGCTCTCAACGGAGGCAAGAACGGAAGAGGAAGAGAGAGAGATAGAGAGCCACACAAGTTTTGGTGGGTGCAGAACACCCTAATCTTCTTTTTTATTCATTTATATATGTGTTTGAGTATTGTAAATCACCAGGGTAAAGGCACAGTGACCTTTAACCCCCACATTAACAATTTCCTCTTGGCCTACCTTTGGAACCACCAAGAACACCTGTCTAAAATCTCCCCCCAACAGCATCACCTTTCCACCAAAAAGTTGGTCACTGGACATGATATCTTGCAACGTTCGGTCCAATGCTTGAAATGCATAGCGACGAGTCATAGGTGCCTCGTCCCATATTATTATCTTGGCTACCTTCAAAATATCGGCAAGGTGGCTATTAACCCTTATATTACATGTGCTAGTGGCATGCAGATCCAATGGTATCTTGAAGCATGAGTGTGATGTCCAGCCATTTGCCAATAGCAATGCTGCAATGCCAGAAGACACGCATGCTAAAGCAATGTGTCCCTCACCATGCAGTCGAGAGAGCAAACAATTATATAGAAAGGTGTTTCCAGATCCTCCTGGGCCATCAAGAAAAATACCCCACTCACATTTGCATACATTGCCACCAAAATTTGTTCAAGGGCAGCCTGTTGATAATTATTTAAAGTTATTTCCATACGTCGAGCGATTTGTGCCTGTTGCCCAACATTGAACATTCTCTCCTCTTGCAGTAGACCATTTACGACTGAGAAAGATGATATGTCCACCATAGGCAACCCATCAAAATCTGATAACCTTTGTCCATGCTGCAGAAGATCGTGCTCCAATTGCAATAGGGTCTCCTTTACTGCCATTGCCCGACGATCAATCATATCATCTATAGTTGATTCAAATGCATGGAAAAAATCATCTCAAAGTGCCGAAGAGAATTTTTCCCACAAAAGGCCAGGAGATGCTGGCTCACAAAAGACTAAGATTGTAATGAACAGGTATCTCAATTGTGCACTATTTTGATCAAACATAGCCTCTTGCATACAGAGAAACCACTCATCGCTTTCCAATAGTCCTCTAGCAATGCATGCTGCCTTGAAAGAAGGATAAAGTTGTCCGAAAAATGTGTGCATGTCATCAAACGACTTACAACCCTTGCAAATGTTGAGCAACATACGCATGAAATATTGCTCGCCTGCAGATGGAGAAACATTGTACATTCGGCCGATGCTGTTTCCAATCTTTCTTTTAGTCCATTTCTTGCCGGGCTTGTTCCAAACCCAGCCACTAGGAAAGTCACCATAAAGTAGATCATTTGCTTTGGGATGTAGCTCATTGCATTTGAACCATTCTGTAAGAGACATTTTTCTATTTTGTTCCCTATCCACTATATTCCACAAATCATCATCATCCCAAAAGATTACACTATTCAACATAGGAAGATGAACTTGTAGCCTCTACACGTCGGGCTTTTCATCATGCATGTCATACTCATAGATCTGCCAACATGCTTCTGATGCTGACACATAACATGCATCTAAATACCTGTTGATCTCATCAATGACCCCATCATTTGAGTTGTGCAATGCTCCTCACCCTTCCATAGTATTTGTCATTTGCATCTTGATCATTGCTCTATCATGACCCTTATATACGTATTTATATAGATACTTAATGGCTGTGATTATGGAGCAAACTTCTGACAAAACATGTGTGCCTCAGGATCTATGGAGCGCTCTAAGGTGGATGGAACCTATGTGGAAACATGATGAAGAGAGTGCTCATGACATGTATCTCAAGTCAATTAGGTTCCAAGATAGATTAGCTTGGACTCATAAAGAGAATCTTGAGATAGTGCAAAGTGCTTGATTGATATTACTTCAAATGAACCTCCCTTTTATAGGTGAGGGTACTTACATCCATTTTGCTTGCTCACATGTGGGATATTTCCTCCATGCCATGTGGCAGCTTACCCTTTGCTCATACCTTTGCTCTACATGTGCTCATGGCACCACAACTCTCAACACCTCCCCTTGGTGCCATGATCCTTTGGCTACTGCAAGGTGGTCAGATGTGAGTTACAAATCCATCACCTCCCCTTAGTGCTTGCATTGCTACTTAAGGTGGTCAAGTGTGGCTTTTACATGTCAATACCTCCCCTGGGTGCTTTCATAGCTACTCTCAGGTGGTCAGGTTTGATTACAAACATATAGGCAAGGTTGGCAAGGTATTTGCTTCATAATACATTCCATTTATGTCACCTTTGGCTCATGGCTTGATGACGATGGTGTTTGCTTCTTTGCTTGATGTAGCTTCATGCATGCTGCTTTGTTCTTCCATGTACCTTGATGCTTTGTGTGGATGCCATGTTTCGGGCTATGGTCATCTCATGCACTTGTGCTTTTGGCATGCTTTGTGCATTCATGCTTTGCTTTTCCATTTGTTGCAAAGGTCTTACCAATTGATTTCTTTCAATATTGGCAGTGTCTAATTGCATACAATGATTCTGACTTGACAGGCGCATAGAGCTCAAAAAGACGATCACTTTTCCTTTTTGGAGCGTGTGCAAATTCTTCCTGGATTGCAAGTTATAGCTTCTTGAAGGTTTTGTGAAAAAGAGGGGGCCTTGATGATGTGGCATAGGCATTCATATGCTGCTTGTAGGACTGTGCTTGGCAAGGGGCCCTAAGCCATGTGGTAGGAACTTAACCAACCTTATCTACTTGCTGACCAAGGTTAGTTCTACCGAAGTTAAGTTAACCAACACACCCAACTAACCAATGTTTACTATGGTTGGATTAACTTAACCACAGTTAAGCCTTATCCTGCCACGTGGCTTTTTGTGGGAACCTTAGCAAAGAAATGGAAGTTTTGAAGGTTCTGCTGCAGAGACGACGATAGCGTGTGACGGAGAGAGCTCGAGGAGCTGCGAGCTGCACTGACGGAGTGAGCCACTATAGAGAAGCCGAGTATGGGCTTGAGAAGCTTGGGAGCTGTGTGTGCATTGCGATGCTCAACTGGACGAATTCATCCACAAGCGAGCTGTGAAGGCCTTGGAGCAGTCCGATGCAGAGAGCCTTTCCGATGCTACATCAACTCTAGCTGTTGTGCTCGCTGCTATTGGGAAGCAGTTGGAGGAGAAAGAGACGTAGAGACGGGCGCTTTGTGAGATCTGAAGCCTTTGAGCCACGGTTGCAAGGCCCTGGTTGTCGTTCGTCTCTTTGTCGGTGGGCTGACGGGAGCTTGTGGGTGGTAGTCGCTGCTCGTGGAGATAGTTGTTGGAGCGAGAGTGCTAGCTCATCTTGGAGAAGCTTCCGTGAAGGTCGATCGATGCAGGAGAGATGGCTCTAGATCTGGGAGCCCGTTGTCATTGCTGTGTGCATGTTGGCTGGCCGGTCGTGGTTGGCGGAGGAGCCGTGAGGCTGGCTATTAGCTAAGTCGTTGCTCAGTTTAATGCAGACCAGCTCCTCACAGAGTGGCCTCAGGTTTCCGACCTTGGTTCGAAAGACCTCGCTACACAAAGCGGAGCAGGAGTGGTGGGCTGTAGTGGATAATAAGGGCTGCTTGCTCACAGAGTTTGTAGCTGCGGCTGTTTCATTGAAGGCGCTGAGAGGTTGGAGGACCCTCTACTCTCTGGTTGAAGTCAAGGAGCTTGCAATTATCGCTGGAATTTTAGATGATTGCTCCCAACTATAGTTGAAGAGGCTCCTTCTCTCTATTCTCTCTCGCAGACACGACTCTATCTCAAAAGAAAGAATGACACTCTCTTTCTCTCAAATCTCTCTCAATGACGGAATTCCCTCAATGCAATGGACGGAAGTTTCATAAGAACTCTCCTTCTAAAACTAAAACTAACCTAGGAGAACTCATGAGCTCCTAAGACGTGCCTACAACTAATCTAGGAATGGAAGCAATCCTAGTGAACTACTAATGAGCTAAACTAGGAGAGCTAAACTTATGCTCTGATACCATGACAAAACATGTGTGCCTCAGGATCTATGGAGCGCTCTAAGGTGGATGGAACCTATGTGGAAACATGATGAAGAGAGTGCTCATGACATGTATCTCAAGTCAATTAGGTTCCAAGATAGATTAGCTTGGACTCATAAAGAGAATCTTGAGATAGTGCAAAGTGCTTGATTGATATTACTTCAAATGAACCTCCCTTTTATAGGTGAGGGTACTTACATCCATTTTGCTTGCTCACATGTGGGATATTTCCTCCATGCCATGTGGCAGCTTACCCTTTGCTCATACCTTTGCTCTACATGTGCTCATGGCACCACAACTCTCAACAACTTCAACATTGATGTGTGCCTTATACTTCATTGAAAGAAAAGGATTGAAAGGCACAATCCAATGATTTTCTACCACACCCTCTTTCACTTGTATATGTCTACCATCATCCCGATGCATATGAACAGGATAATTATCATTACCCACAATAGTACATGGAGAGAAGGCCTGTGGGTAATGACAACTGCATTTACCTTCCACCATTCAAGCAGCAAAGGAATTCAGTGCACCACATGGACCATGAACATTACATTGTTTAATGACTGCATGCAACTTTGGAAATAATGCCACATCAGGAAGCTCAGCACATACCAATCGATCATAGCAAGTAACATCTATAGGTTTGAATGCACCGTCTAAAATCAATAGTATATGTGAGTGTGGCAAACCTCTCTTCTAAAATTCTATCAAACAGACATACCCAGCCACTTTGCCAAACAGATTATCCTTCAAAATTGATTGCATCATGTATTTGTGCTTTTGATAAAACACACGGGTTGTCAGATCTAGTCGATCCTGTGCACTTTGGCCTGGCAATAGAGCTTCAGATATTTCATGCCATTTTGGATTGCAAGTGAATCTAATAAACAAATCAGATTTACCTTTTTTTATGACAATAGCCATTGCATCTTGATATAACAGACACATATATCGTGGTCCTCCTGTAAAGGAAGATGGCAACACAATTCTCTACCCTGCAGCATTGCCAATTACATTATGTGTCCCATCAACTGCATTCACCATGTTCGTCAATCCTTGATAAACTTCTGCACGCAGAGACACAAGACTTACCCCCTGGCCTACCTCAATCTAGACCTAAGGATCATAAGATTGACCTTATTCCAGGTAGTGCACCACCGTGTAAATCACCATATAGGCACAATCCTACTGAGCAGCAAGAGATTCAATCCCAAATAGAAGATCTTTTGGCTAGAGGCCTAATTCGACCTAGTAGCTCACCATTTGGGACACCTGTTCTTCTTATTAATAAGAAAAATGAAACTTTATAAATGTGCATTGAATGGGCTTCCTAGGGAGAAATTGGATGGGCCTGCTTGTGACTCCTTTTCACAAATATTTCCTAAAGTCGTCACCTTCGTCGTAAACCTCACTCTTCTGGACTCACGGGAGGGAAACTGAGGTGTGCTGCCTTCATCGGATTGAAGATCTTTGGTGACACTCCTAACCACCTCCTGGTACCTCAAAGGCATAGATTGCTCACTTGGAAATGAGGTACTTTTAGAGCTAGTGACAGGTCTTGATGGCTGTGAAGCCCTTCTAGTTCCTTCTGATTTAGTAACAAGAGAAGACAAGGGTGATGCACTCTTGTGCCCACTGTCCACCTTGGAGGAAGGAGGTGGGGATGCTCCTCTAGTTCAAGGAGTACCTTGGAGTGAAGGCTCCATTGACATCCCTTCAAGATCCCCACTACACATAGTTACACCGTCGAGACTAGACATTCCTCTGCCCATTTGCTTGTTTTTTGCTTAAGAATAGTGCCATATAGCTTTGCCATTAGGCTACTCACCATGATTGTTCAATAATTCTTTGCCATCTTGGCTTTCACAAAAAGAGTATGTTACAAAAGTATTGCAGTGTTTCAATATGGAGGGGGGGAAGGCAGTGAGTACTCCATTACCTCCATATGTGAAACTGAGTCATACAAATAGTCCCAAATCAAATGAGGAAAGGGCCATGATGGCCAAGGTTCCTTATGCATCAGTAGTTGGGAGTCTTATGTATGCTATGATAGCTACTAGACCAGACATTGCATTTGCAGTGGGAGTTGTTAGCCGGTATATGGCTAATCCAAGAAAGAGGCATTGGGAGGCAGTTAAGTGCATCATGAGGTACATAAAGGGTACCAAGGAGATGTGCATCTGCTTTGTTAAAGGAGACATGCGTGTACTTGGGTACACAGATTTAGACTATGCAGGGCATGTGGATAGTAGGAGATCTACTTCTGGTTATGTGTTCACCTTTGCAGGTGGTGCAGTGTCATGGATGTCTCGTGCACAGAAGTGTGTCCATGCAGAAGGCAAGCATTTGTATCTTCTCTCACTTGCAGATGGTATGCATAGTATTGCCTTTGTGTAATGCTCTTATGACTCTATATCTCGTGTAATGACATGTCACCAGGAACATCATTATATGGCATGTGTACATGCCAGCCATCCTCCCCTCGAGGAAACATAATAACATACATGAGAGGCATGTATGATCGATGCAAATTGGATATTATTTTGACAATCCCATTGCGGCTTAAAATTTGGATGTCTCGATTTCCAAGATCAAAGTCATCCCCTTGCCCTAGCATGATAGCAGTAACCTCACTGGCAATGGGAGCTAAGTATTTTTTGGAGGTTGAGCGATTTTCACAAATCACCATCTTTAAGTCTACACACAGATTTCTTTTTAAAACTTCCCCCACAGCTAACAATGCACTGGCATATGGGTTGTAGGCATGCATCATTCCCTGTGATTGCTCCAAAATACTAGCATCCAATCTAGGCATCCCATTCAAATGGTTCTGCAATTCATGCTCTGTGTCAAACACGTATAGTTGTGCAAAACGTGGGACTTCTTGTCTAATCACATCAGGCAACAAATTTCTAACACAGTGGTATACACTACCATGAACTCGAAAATTGTATATACCTCTATTCCCCTGAAACATTCCATCTATTTGGGCACTCAGTGAAACAAATGCCATCACACTATTATAAGCCCTTATGTTCTTCTTAAACGATTTACTCATGGCATCATTTCCATGCAATAAAGTTTTTAAAGTCTCAGGTGGCTCCTCTAATGGCAATAACCTTAGATGACCAACTTTACAGCAATGCTTTACTACAACTCGATGCATATTTGTTCGAGGTTCCATAATTGAGCATGGCAAAATTCACAAAGATGATTCATATGGCCAAGCGAATGGAGAGTTGGAGCACAAAAGACCAATGGATATAGAGCTGGGTGCCCTATATCGTCACTAAAAGGAAATCAACACATAATAAAGAGGCACTCATCTGAATTGGAAATCGTATCTATGTTGTTGGCATTGCACTGGTTATTTGCAACACGTTGTCTAGCAATTGAACATCTTGAAGCCCTAGTTGCGACCAATAGATATCCTTCTACTTATAATAGGAGTATTTGGTGCATTTCTTTCTCCAAAAGCCAAATTAAGTTCACCATCCAGATGAAATTCCATAGCTACCTCTACATTTTTAGGAGCTTGCCTTTTAAATAGTGTTCTTTGCCTAGCAACATCACAACGTGCTCTACGTGTCGCATATAACATCTTGCTCCTATGAAGACGTACTGAATGTGATACACATTCCACCATCTCCTGTAAATAAAAATAGCTATATTTCTCTTTCTTTCTCTTTCTCTCTCTCTCTCTCTCTCTCTCTCTCTCTCTCTCTCTCTCTCTCTCTTCGTGTGTGTGTGTGTGTGTGTGTGTGTGTGTGTCCCTCTCTTTGTTTCTCTCTTTCTCTCTTTCCATCTACCTATAGGTAAACATGTTATGTATATACTAAATAACCTAAGGATGATCGAATTATGAAAATTGTTTGTCAAAATTTTGGATTCCAATACAATATAAAAAAAGATGTACCTATGGTAATTTCAATTACCATAGGTTGAAATATGGTCTAGCTTATGGCTCACTCTTGTCATAATAGTTGACAACCTATTCAAACTAACTTTAAAGGTTGACACCTTGGCGTGCAACAAAGTAACTTGCTCCTTTAAGTTGTCAACATGTAGCCTACAACCTTTATCACAAATAACTGAGCCTTCCCTACCACCCCCCAAAAGATTTTGCATGTGCTCATTTGCAACCTTCACACTATTCTCAATCTAGTTAATCCTCGAATTGATAGTTTCATCGGTCACGCCCATTCCCTCTCCTATTACTCCACTATTATCTGAATGAATTTCACCCCATAAGGAGTGTAGATATGTTGCGTTCATCGAATTCATATGCTCGTTACACTCACATACATCCAGAATGGACTTTAATTTATTTGTAACACCGATAGCTTGCTGCCTTGAAGATGAATGGCATCTATTGGTGTGTCTTTTTAGACAGGTGGACGATCCTGCCCTCCTGAGATGCCGTTGTTCACCTATGGACTTTAGACATTGTGCAATAGCGATGGTGCTTTGTCTTGAAGATGACATGCACTTAGATGTCCGTTTGGTTGTGTAGGTGGAACATCCTCTTCTTGCGAGTCATTTCACCGTTCGAAGACATTGTCGCTCATGGATGGTCGACATCACGATATCAAGAATCACCTCCACACCTTTTGGAACAACGGTTGAAGCCATATTCATAACTGCGCCCATAATAAAATGTGTAAAAACATGTTTGTGTTTAAAACAGTTTCATGCATGTATCTGTATATACATATTCATATGCACACACACACACACACACACACACACACACACACACACATATCCTTGTTTCTCTATCTATATGTCTGGGTGTATGTATAGTCATATTATAATAGAGAAGTAGATAGATCTAGAGCTCAAGTATTTGGGCATTTTGTTATTGTACTAACTAATCACTTATATATGTGAATGATATATATAGAGACTGCATGTTATTGGGCCATTTTTTTATTGTACTAATGAAGCACTTATATCAATGGCATCTAACTTGATAGAGCATAATCATGAAATATAAGCATAAACATGTGTAGTATGGACATGTGCATAAAGCTTGGATATGCATGTATGTGCATAGCCACACATTAGGCAAAAGAGTGTGCGTGCATGTGTGTGTCTGTGTGTGAGCATGCGAGTGCTTTTTTACCTCTACCTTCTGGTAAGTCATCTTCAACTCCAGTGTCTTCTTCTCCCGACTTGACATGAGACATGTGATCGGCAATGTAGTGTTGGGCACCTTTGTGGACCACTATTTTGAAGTTGAATTCTTGAAGCAAGAGGAGCCATCTGGTTATTCTTCTTGTTGTACATGGACAGTTCACAAGATAAAGCAATGCTTGATCATGTCGATGTAGAAGACAAAATCATTTGCCGGTAGATAGTGCTGAAATTTCTTAACACTATACACCATTGCTAGGGCTTCTCTTTCTGCGGTGGTATAGTTGACCTCTGCATCATTGATTTGTTGACCGGTGAAGTAGAATGGGTAGTCTTTCTTATGTTCATTAGGTTGACAAAGCATACTTCCAATTGCATACTTGGATCCATCAGTATGAACATGAAAATCAATATCCCAATTGGGAGATATAAGGATGGGTGTTGCTTTGTCTACCATAGAGGCTGAGTATGTTGCAGCCACAGAGGGTTGCAAGGAGGCTATATGGCTCGATCGGCTAGTGGGAGATTTGGGGATTCATACAGGTGTACCGACATTGCATAGTGATTCCATGAGTGCTATTCAGCTAGCACAGAATCCGGTCTTTCATGCAAAGACCAAACACATTGAGGTCAGGTACCATTTCATCAGGGAGGTACTTGAGGACAAGCGCATAGAGCTTGTCAAGGTTCATACAGATGATAACCCTACAGATATGCTAACGAAGAGTCTACCTAGTTAGCGGTTTGAGTATTGTCGTGTATTGATGGGCATTGGATAGTATGCTCACTAGTTGTTCTCCTTTAAAGGCACATTTTCCTTTAAGTGGGAGGTTGTGGGGGTTAAAGGTCACTGTGCCTTTACCCTAGGTATGTACAATACTCAAACACATATATAAATGAATGAAAAAGAAGATTAGGGTGGTTCTGCACCCACCAAAACTTGTGTGGCTCTCTGTCTCTCTCTCTCCTTCCATTCTTGCTTCCGTTGAGAGCACTCTCACTAATCGATCTAGAGATGCCATTCTTTATGGTTGACCTCAAATGGGATAATGAACCTGAAGGAGGTACCCATACCAATGATGACTCAAATTTTCCTTGGGACCTTGAAACTGAGGCTGAGAATGCTGAAATTGAAGATCAATATTTTGATAATTACTTAGCCATTCTGCATGCCCTAATGGTAGTCGAGCTCCCAAAAATTGAACCTCCAAAGTTAAATAATAGCAGAAAATCCCACAAAAAAGTTGGAGGAAATCGCAAAAAAGCCAAGACCGCACACTCCAATGAATTCGAACAAGTCCAAACAAGGATTGTCGAATTGTATCTTGCAAAGCCGACTCCCTCAAAATCAGAACCACCACCTCTTGAATGGTCCCCTCAGGGACTGGAAGGAGTATGCTCAGCAAATGACCCTTACTTGGAAACACCTTACTAGTGGAAAAGTTACCCCACAGTTCCCAACGTAAGAAGTTTCGAAAATATAAGCCACATGTGCGGATGAAGCTCGATCAAGAGACTTCAGAAAAAGAAAGTCAAAAAGAGCCTAACAAATTGGTAAATGAAACTATGCCACCCAGGTACACATGGCACATGTCAGGTTAGTTCAACACCATCAGAGGCCGATCTTCGAGAAGTTCTGGAGTACTTCAAGAATTACACAAGTGGTAGTGTCCCAATAGCAATGCCAAGACCATTAAGAGAATCTGAAGTTCAAGAAACCGATAGCATTGGAGAAACTCCAATCAATGAGGGATCGGCAAAAACTCGCACAATAAACCTTGCCCTGGAAGGGGAGGAAGAAAAACTGCTTTTCATTGGGAAACAGCTTTGACAAGAAGATGAAACCAAACTCAAAGCACTCCTAATGGAATACCATGACTGCCTAGCATGGTTATATAAAGAGATGAAAGGAATTTCACTAGATGTGGTAGTACACACGATACCTCTAAGTGAAGGTGCTCACCCTAAGTTATGTGGAGCTTATCGCACAAATCCTAAGTATGGCACCATGGTTTATGAGACGAGCTAGAAAAACTCCTAGATGATGGATTAATCTACGAGATAGAGCACACCCATCGTCATTATGCCTAAATGCAACAAAAAGCTCAGAATATGCGTCAACTTAAAGAATATGAATGCCGCCACAATTAGGGATCACTATCCCCTACCCTTAACAAAAACAGTGTTGGAAAAGGTGGCAGGTTTTAAAAAATATAGCTTTTTGGATGGCTTCAGTGGCTATAACCAAGGGAAAATTGCTCCTAAAGACCAATCAAAAACAACATTTGCCACGGAATGGGGTATTTTTGCATATAGAGTCATGCTATTCGGCCTTTGTAATGCCCTGGCCACATTCCAGTAAGTCATGTTCACAGCTTTCAAGTCATTTCTAAATAAGCTTTTACAAGTGTTCTTGGATGATTTATGCATCCATTCAAACAAAAAAGACCACTTCAAATGTCTCGAAGCAGTACTAATCAAATGTAGGGAGTATGGCATCTCCCTAATTCCAACAAAATGCCAGTTCATGGTCACCCACGGAGTTCTTTAGGGACACATCGTTTCTCAACATGGGATTGCAACTGACATGGACAAAATCAAAATCATCATGGAATTGCCTCCTCCTACAAATTCCAAAGGTGTACAGGTCTTTATGGTACATGCCGGCTATTAGAAGATTTATATTGTAGTATGCCATGATAGCTAAACCACTTTACAAATTATTAGTGGAATTCTTATGGATAGAAGAGTGCGACCAAGACTTTGAGCTTTTAAAGTGGTGCCCTGTCTAATCTCCTCGGCCAACAAGCTACCCACAACATCATCAAATTTCAGTACTCCACCAGGTGCAGAGTTACTGGCAGCTGTACGGAAGGTATCCCATGAGGATGGCAATGAACATAAGAGAAATACTGCCTTAGTCTCCACATCAAAATTCATCTTCTGAGCCTCAAGCTGGCTGAAAATAATATTGAATTCATTCAAGTGAGAAGCAATGGAGACCCCTTCCTTCATCTGCAGCGCTCAAACAACCTCTTCATGAGGTAAACTTTATTAGAGGCAGTTTCCTTCTCATAAGTGGCACACAGTTTCTTCCACAAATCTTCCGTAGTCTGCTCATTTATTTCGACGATCAAAGAGGATAGAGGAGCAGAAAAGGGCTTCTGAACACATAGTCAATATGGCCTTGATGGCTGAGATTATGAAAGTTCAAGAGCCTACGAATTTGGATGAGGCAATGGATGATCCAAATTGGAAAGCTGCCATGCAAGAGGAGTATGACAGCATCATGAAGAATCAGACTTGGGACTTGGTTGATCGTCCAGTAAAAAGGAAGATCATTGGTACCAAATGGGTATGGAAGGCCAAGTACAAATCTGATGGATCTTTGGAAAAGTACAAGGCTAGGCTTGTTGCACAAGGATACTCTCAAGTTGAAGGCTTTGATTTTGAGGATTCCTTTGCTCCTACAGCAAGGATGACAACTATTCGGGTGGTACTTGCCTTGGCTGCTCATAAGCAGTGGCCGGTGTTTCAAATGGATGTGAAATCTGCGTTCTTGAATGGACATCTCAAGGAGGAGGTATATGTGTTCCAGCCACCAGGATTTGAGGTGCCCAATTCAGAGAACAAGGTTTGCAGACTAAAGAAGGCATTGTACGGGCTGAAACAGGCCCCAAGGGCATGGTACCAACGGATTGATAGACTTCTCATATCTATTGGTTTCTCAAAAAGTGCTTCTGATGCTAACCTGTATGTTTGTAAGCAGGATGGCAAGTATGTGGTAATAGTCCTTTACGTGGATGACTTGATCATCACAGGAGATCATGAGAAGATGCTGCAACAGTTGAGGGAGTCGTTGAGTTCCGAGTTTGAGATGACAGATTTGGGGCTCATGCACTTTTGCCTCGGCATTGAGGTTTGGCAAAAACCTGGCAGGATTTTCATCTCTCAGCAGAGATATGCTCGCGAGATCTTGAAGGCATTCGATATGACCGAGTGTAAGGACGTGGTCTCTCCCATGGAGGTGAATGGTAAGCTCTCAGTGGAGGATGCATCACCACTTGTCGACATCAAGGAGTATAGGAAACTTGTGGGGAGTCTCATTTTTCTGTGCAACACTAGACCTGATATCAGCTTTGCAGTTGGTGTACTTAGTAGGTTCTCAAATCAACCTCGAGAGAACCATTGGAAAGCAGGGATGCGTGTGCTAAAGTACGTGAAAGGTACACTAGAGTATGGCATTACCTACAGAGCAGGGAAGACCTTGGCGGGTTACTGTGACTCAGATTGGGCGGGAGATTGTGATTCTAGAAAGTCAGTTTCTGGATATTGTTTCTCACTTGGTTCAGGAGTGTTCTCTTGGATTAGCAAGAAGCAACCAACAGTGGCACTATCTTCGACGGAAGCTGAGTACAAGGCAGCATGCATTGCTTCTTGTGAAGCAGTTTGGCTAAGGAGGATCCTGCAAGACATAGGAGTTCCAATCGAAGATGCGACAGTTCTAAAATGCGACAATCAGAGTTGCATGGCCATCGCAAAGAATCTTGTGTTCCATGCTCGTACAAAGCACATAGAGATCCAGTATCACTACGTACGAGAGCTCATCGAGGATGGAGTCATAGAGCTGGAGTATTGTCCCACAGAGGACAATTGCGCAGACATCTTCACGAAGGCTCTTGGGAGTGATTTATTGTTGTGGCATCTACATCGACTCGGCATTGGGCTGAACACGTAGTTCATCTTCGGGTGAACATTGAGGGGGTGTTAGAGTTAGCTCAAATGTCCACCTCTCATGTAACCCACCAATATTCTGTGTACCCAATGTTGTAAGGCCCCCATACGAGGAGAAGCCATGATGGGTATCAGATATTGGGAGGGATCCCCAGTTTAGACACTGGAAGGGGTCTTAGAGTAGACCAGATGGTTATGAGACGGCTTAGGAGCCAAGAGTAGATACCCGTCTACAAAAAGGGGGGGTTCGGGGGGGCGATAGCCCCCCCGATAGTAGGGGGTCTGGGGGGCGCAGGCCCCCGGTGGGGGTTTGGGGGCAAAGCCCCCAGCGGCAGGGTCCGAGGGCTGTCGGTAGCCCCAGGCCCGTCGACGGTATGACCTATGCGCGATCCTTCATCTGCCCGCCGGCATGTTTTCTGAAGGGTCGGCTGGTCTTCCAGGCCAACTGTCTATTAGGCCGACTGCCTATTACAGGGCCGACCGTCAACCACTTACACTATATAAGTGGCCACCCCCTATCATCAGATCACCAGTTCTTCACGCTCATAGTCCTCCGTCCAGCATCTGTCTAGATCACCATCGAAGCTTTGTCTATAGAGCGCATGGGTGGACAGCCAACCATCAGTTGTATCAGCAGTTTGGTATATCAGAATTTTTGTATTCTCTCCAGCTTTCCATCGTGTACTTGCGTTTTGTTGTTATCTTCCGCTGCGTACTATTTTCTTATAGTACACTGGGTACTCTGCTTCATACTTGAATGGCAAGTCTACTTCTTTGGCTTGTAATTGATGTATTGGAACTGCCTGAGGAGCTGGATTTGGTGCTCTTGGATATGGTCATGGATTCAGATTCCTGAGTAGTTGTGGGACTTGTGTCTGAACAGGAACAAGATTTAGCCTCGGAGCTGGGGGTGCTTGTGCAAGTGTCGGTTGCTTGTACACGAGCATGGGTGCCGCTTGGTATTATTGAGGTCGAGGTGGGTTGTTGTGCATGTTGAAGATGCAACTGTTTTCATCATGGCCACTAACGACGCAGATATGGCACCACGACCTTGGTGGTGGATTTGCTTGTGCAATGATCCTGGCTTTTAGGACCGAGCACTCATTTGCTGCATGATTGGCCATACAGTGTGGACACCAGACATTTTCTCACCATGGATATGTCTGAGTTGGCGACTGAGACAAGTGAAGTTTTTGTTCCATGGCCTGCATCATGTCTTCTTTCAGCTTCATGGTCATGGCCTCTAGGCAATCTTCATTTGATGTTTTGGTGATGGACTTGGATTTGCCCTTTTTAGAGCGCTTATCTTGTGCACTGGATTTGCCATCATCATTGCTAGTATCAGAGTCGATCATGCCATCCTCGATGTCAATGGCTGCCACATGAGCAACACTGAATGGATTTTCTTTCTTAGTCTTGTAATGAACCAGGCCGTGAGGTACTTTGCATCGGGGCATGGGTCACATTTGGCGATTAATCTTTTCATCTTGCCCAGATACATGCATACATCTTCTCGACGGCCTTGTTCAATCTTGCTTGGCTGGAGAGCGGGATCATCTTGTAGCCTTTCCATTTGAAAGCACCTTTAAAATTTTGTTTGAAGCAAGTCCCGTGTGGCTTGCTCTTCCACTAGAAGGTCTAGGTACCATTCAGACGCTTCATCAGTTAAGGCCATGGGAAACCAAGCCACCTTGGTTTCATGGGGATTGATCTCCACCTGCTCTCGACATGCGGCATCAAAATGCTAGAGGAAATGGGCTAGATCTCCCCTACCATTATATTTGGGAAGTTTCAGTTTTCCAAGGGGCACCTGCTTTGATTGTTATTATTTATGTGATTAAAAAAATTGTCAACCTCTGCATCGAGGTCGATATCCCCATCATTGTTGCAATGGCATCCAGCCATGTTGTGGTGTGGAGGAGTTAAAGGGATAGCTTGAATTTCAGGGGGGGATTCGAGGTAAAGGATTGTCGAAGGTGGTGGTTGCAGTGGTGTTGTATGCAGATTTGGTGAGCGTTGGAGTCAAAGGCATTGGCCGGAGCATGGCTGTATGAGATTGGGCAAGAGTTAGCAAAGGGTGTCTTTGCCGCAAGTGCGGATGTTGATGTTGTTTTGTTTGGAGGGTTAGAGTTGTGTTAGTGTTGTCGGGACCATCATGCTAATAATGTGTCTAAGATTGTCCCATGTGTGTAGGAAAATGTGTCGGTGCAGATGGATCATCAATCGGAGGCACGGCGTAAAGATACGAGCGAATTAGTGCAAAATGAGGCCCACATGATGGCACGAATGAGCAAGTGCTAGGGATGCCAAAATGGTGTGCAATGGGCTGGAAGTTTCTGTGTGTGAAATTTTGGTTCAAACGGGGTCCAGTTTGGGTCCCAAACGGATGAGTTACAAGGGGTTAAAGAAGGGGAAAATGGACCTTTTTTTTGGGGGGGGGGCCTTGGTCTTAAGGTTGGTGTGAATGGACTTTAAGTCCAACTGAGGGGTTTGAACTAGGTTAATTCCAGTTAGCCTAACTAACCTATTACCCTTACTGTGAGTTACTCTAACCTAGCTTAATCTGACCTAACCTAATCAACCTGATGACAGTTAGATAAACTAACCACAGTTAGTTGACCTAACCTAACTATCCAATTAGTCTAACTAACTAGAAGTTAGACTAACCTAACTACGACTAACTAACCTACAGTTAAACTAACTAGATTGGTACATCTAATCTAACCTAAGTTAGAGCTAACCTAACCTACTAGGTGTAAACTAACCTAGCTAGGGTTAGTCCTAGGGTCAAGTTAGGTTAGGTTAGGTTTTTTTAATTAATTTAGATTTTTTTTATTTTTATTTTTTTTTAAATTTGGGGGGCAGGGCATCATGCGGCGGCGGGTGGTGGTCTGAGGGGATGGAGGGAGCAAATGGAGGAGGGGAGGGTGGGGGGGGAAAAGGGTGGTGGTGGAGTGGGGTGAAGGGTGGAGGGGGAGATGGAGGAGGGGGGGTTGGAGGCAGAGCCGGGCATGGCGGAGGTGGGCAGAGGTGGCTAGAGTAGCAGCGCCACCGCAGGCGGCTCTGCGAGCATTGTCGCTAGCTGCATTGCCATAGGCAAGCACTGCGCGGGGCGACCTTGCCCTAGGCAAGGCTTAAAGCCCTTGCTAAGGGCTTTAGCCCTTAGTTGTTAGTTATGGGCTTTAGGCCCTTAGGGTAGTTAGTGGAGTGGCCGACGAGAGGGGGGGTAGAGAGAGAGGGGTAGAGAGAGAAGGAGAGAAAAGAGAGAGAGAGGGGAGGGGAAAGAGAGAGAGAGAGAGAGAGAGAGAGAGAGAGAGAGAGAGAGAGAGAGAGATCATGCAAGGTGGTGTGCAATGCATCATAGTAGAGAAGGGTACATATGGGTGGAGTAAGATGAAATTGATGATGTAGACTCTTCCAAGGTGGATGCCCATTCATAAATTTCAAAATTTATTTGTAATTTTAGTTATGTGATGTGCAGCAATAAAGTCAATGTATGAAGGCTATAGAAAGGAAAACTTTGAGTTGTTTGATGTAAATCATAAGTTTCCAGCTCTGGGTTGTGCCAATTCTATGCTTTTGGAGTTTATGTTAAAAACAAGTATTTTTAAAAATTAGGGTTTTGGGCTCTGTATAAAGCAAAGGAATTGCAATAAAGAAAGGAAAATTTGAGGGTAGTAGAAAGAGCGATGGTGAAGGTGATGATGACATGGAGGGAGGAGAGGTGGTGAATGAGGTGGACGATAAGGTTGAAAGGCAGGGGGAAGAGGTGGTTGCAATAGGGAGAGGCGGGGCGAAGAGGATAGGGAGGGTGGGTGAGGCAATGAGAGGGAGAGGCACAGCAGAGAGGATAGGGTCACAAAGGGAGAGGGCGAGGTAGGTCGGAGAGGACAAGGTTGCAAAGGGAGAGGGAGAGGCAAGGGAGATTTTTAAAAATTATATTTTTGGGCCCTTTATAAAGGAATTAGGTCTCATTTTTATTTCATTGTTTAAAGAGATCTCCACTCCCACACTCCAACACCCCCTCCCATTTGCCCCTTATCCCCCATCCCCTTCTCTCCCTCTCACACCCTCTCCCCCTCTCTCTCCATGCCCCATGGCCAAGACAAAGTAGAGGGCCAAGAAGCTTGGCTAGCCTGCTAGCCCTTTTGATGACAGCTCTTCCAACAATCCACCACGCAGCCCATAACCCGCAACAGAACCACCTCCCTCAGAAGAACCATCCCATCCTTAGAAGCTTATAGTGTGGAGGAATGAGAGGGTACTAGAAGACAAGGACATAGACATAGACATGGAAGGAGAGACAGA
The DNA here is from genome assembly GCF_047967505.1 of Dipteris shenzhenensis. Lineage (NCBI taxonomy): Eukaryota > Viridiplantae > Streptophyta > Polypodiopsida > Gleicheniales > Dipteridaceae > Dipteris > Dipteris shenzhenensis. The sequence goes on along the minus strand of NC_141616.1, from coordinate 36,143,094 downwards.
AGAGGATGTTTGTCAATGGCAGGACTAAGCAATGGATAGACCTACAACATTGTTCATGTGTGAGCCAGGGTCCATGTACGTGCAGGGGACATCAACAGTAGCATCACCATAGCCATAATGCCCATGTCCAGTGCCAAATCCATAATGTCCATGCTCAACCTTGCAGTTGCAATGTATGAGAATGAGAGGTTCTCCCCTTGCAAGGAGTTATAGGTTCAAACCAGGCACCATGGCACTACGCAAGATCCACAAGTATCAGAAGTCTGTTTATCTCCTCATCCCAAAGGTGAGATTTTCAAAGGTGGTGCATGAGGTTTGGAGATGTTTGGGAGAATATGATTTGCTTCGAAGCAAGATCCACCATCAACCTCGGGGTGCCAACTCCCTTTAGGAAGAAAACCTATCAAAATCTTGAGTATGAGATGAATTTAATAATATGCCATGAGTAGGAATTATTCAAATTAACATGGTTGTGTTCTACTAAAAGAGCTTCAAATATGTCTTTAACCCTTGAAATATGGGTAACACATGAAAAAGTTACATTAATTTGAAAGGAGATGGGTTTTCATATTTTAGTGTATTTTTTTATTTTACCCCCCCCATCCAAAAGCCCCCCCCCTTGGGCCTCACATATTATGAAAAATATGTACAAATCTAAAAATCTTGCATATTTTCAAGGTATATACCTTATATTTTGTGGGAGGGGGGACATGAAATCTTCATATTTTTCCCTTGCATATTTGATATTTTTAAAGGAAATGCATGCATATTATATATGGACCTTGTCCCTCCATACCTTGGATTTTAGATGAGGGTAGTAACATATTACATATTGAGTTGGCACCCTAGGCCATCAACTTTAGCCTCCTAGAATACAAGACGGCCACTGAGGAGAACAAGTTTGATCACATTTTTCTCCAAAGATGCTTGTTTCAAGAATTAGGTACTGCTCATTCAATTTTCTTTTTTAATTTTATATTTGATAGGTAACAATGTTTGTAGTAATTAAATGTGATTTGTGTTGTTTATTTATGATTAATGGTCCAATCAATTATGCCTCTAAATTTGCTAAATGCAAGAAAATGTATTTACTATTTGTGTGATATCTTTGTATTTTATATTAGTTTTGCTTTCTATGATTTTACCATGTATATGTGCTGATGTTATTTGCTATTCATTATTTTTTAAAGCATGTTTGATATAATTTGTTGTAAATTTTGATTTATTGAATTATATAACTATGTTTGTGATATGGAATTTCGTTATGTGTTGTTCTACGTAATCGTGTCTTACTATGCCTTTATTTATTATTTGTGTGATTTGTATATGTGGTATTAGTTTTGTGTGTTCAATATATATGTTTTTTTATTAATGTCAATGTTTTATTATGTTAGGTGTAAAGTGTATGAAACCATGAAGGCCCTCAAGAAAAAGAAAAAGGTGGACATCCATTTTCAAATTGATGCAAAAAATGCACCATTTTGAAAGAGGAGGGATCTGAAAGCTCTTTGAAATCAAGGAAAAACAGGTTAAAAGAACCAAAAGCAATGGGCTTGTGAACTTGCAGAGATCAATAAGACTAAGACACCAGATCATGATGTCCCACGAAAAGATCCATCATGGAGCCCAATCCTTGAAATTCCTCTTCCGAGAATACACAATTTTGCCCTTCATGCTCTTGTTACAATAATTGAAAAGATGGTGCACCTATATATTATTGCTGCATATAACTTAAAGCCCCAACAAGAAAGTGAGAGGATGATTGCAAGATAACTTAAAGCCCCAACAAGAAAGTGAGAGGATGATTGCAAGAATTGAAAATGTGCTTTCAGATATGGGGCTACACTCTGGGCAAGTCAAGACTACAAAAGACGAGAAAAAATCTAGGAAAACAAGCAATGTTCCTTGTAAGCCAAGTGATGGAAGTATCAAGGATTTAAAATTTGTTTCTGCAAAGAAAAAGTATGATCGGTCCAAACATGTTAATGAGTTTGATGTATGGAGAAAGCTACAGAGTGTGTATTGTGAATGAGGGGGCAAGGGGACAAAAAGATTGGAAAAAGCTCGAGTTTGGTTAGATCTTCATAGCTTGGTACCTTTGCTACAAAAGAAAAGGTTTGAAGATGATGATGTGTACTGTTTCATCAATGCTGTGAATGACTTTAGCTAGAATGTGGAGATCGCATGGGGATAGAATTATTTCACACAATACATGGTAATCTCTAACTTACATGTTAAGATGTGCATATTCATTGGTTGTTTTCTTTTTTTGTAGCACTTTTTGTATGCCCATGCACCATACATGGCATGGCATTATGGAAGCATTGGAGTGTGGTTCACTCAGAGCATGGAAAGATTGCATTGTCAACCGCATTATGCATATAACAGAGTGACCCAACATGGAGGTGGTACAACTAAGTCAAACCCAATGGTTCAATTTGTTCAATGGTGGTACAGGAGTATCGAAATAAAAGCAACTGCAACACTAGCATTCAAAGAGTCCTTAGTGACCATCATGCAGTGCAAGATGTTAACACCGAGCATAGAAGAAGAATATACAATTCATCAAATGCAAGACAAAATCATGCAAGTGGCATGCAACCCATCACAGAGAAGGGCGCATTTTATTTGTAATTTTAGTTATGTGATGTGCAGTAAAGTCATTGTATGAAGGCTATGAAAAGGAAAATTTTGAGTTGTTCGATGTAAATTATTGGTTTCCAGCTCTAGGTTGTGCCAATTCTATGCTTTTGGAGTGTTTCTAAAAATTAGGGTTTTGGGCCCTATATAAATTAAAGGTATTGCAATAAAGACATGAAAATTTTAGGGTAGTAAAGAGAGCAGTGGTGAAGGTGATGCAAACACAGAGAGAGGAGAAGTGGTGAGCAAGGTGCAGCATAAGGTAGGAAGGCAAGGGGGAAGAGGTGGTTGCAAAGAGGATAGGGAGAGGCAGGACAAAGAGGATAGGGAGAGGACGGTGAGGCAGTGAGAGGGAGAGGTAGGGCGGAGAGGATAGGGTCGCAAAGGGAGAGGGAGAGGTAGGGCAGAGAGGACAAGGTTGCAAAGCGAGAGGGAGAGACAAAGGATATAAGAGGGAGTTTATGTTGAAAATAATTATTTTTAAAAATTATGTTTTTGGGCCCTATATAAAGGGATTAGGTCTCATTTTTATTTCATTGCTTAAAAAGATCTCCACTCCCACACTCCAACACCACCTCCCACTTGCCTCTGATCCCCCATCCCCCTCTCTCCCTCTTGCACTCTCCCCCCCCTCTCCCTCTTGCACCCAATCCCCCTCTCTCTTCATCCCCCAAGGCTAGGACAAAGCAGGTGGTAGAAGCTTGGATAGCCTGCCACCCCTTCTAATGATAGCTCTACCAGCAATGCACCACACAGCCCATAACCCATAGCAGAACCACCGCCCTCAAGGGAACTATCTTGCCCTCAGAAGCTTCTAGTGCAGAGGAATGAGAGGGTACTAAAAGATGAGGACACTAACACAAATGGAAGAAGATATGGAAGAGGATGTCCATCAATGGCAAGAGAAGAGGAATAAGCAATGTGCAGTCAATGTATGGAGTTTATGTTGAAAATAAGTATTTTTAAAAATTAGGGTCTTGGGCCCTGTATAAAGCAAAGGAATTGCAATAAAGAAAGGAAATTTTGAGGTTATTGGAGAGGGTGGTGGTGAAGGTGATGCAAATGCAGAGAGAGGAGAGTTGGTGACTGAGGTGGAGCATCAGGTTAGAAGGCATGGGGAAGAGGTGGTTGTGAAGAGGAGAGGGAGAGGTGAGGCAGAGAGGACAAAGAGAGGGCAGTGAGGCAATGAGAGGGAGAGGCAAGGTGGAGAGGATAGGGTTGCAAAGGGAGAGGGGGCACACGATGGAGAGGACAAGGTTGCAAAGGGGGAGGGAAATGCGAGGGAGATAAGAGGGAGTTTATGTTGAAAATATGTATTTTTAAAAATCGTGTTTTTGGGCCCTATATAAAAGAATTAGGTCTCATTTTCATTTCATTTTTTAAAGAGATTTCCACTCCCACACTCCAACACCCCCTCCCACTTGCCCTCCTGATCCCCCATCCCCTCTCTCCCTCTTGCACCCTCTCCCCTCTCTCTCCATCCTCAATAGCCAAAACAAAGGAGATAGCCAAGAAGCTTGGCTAGCCTACCACCCCTTCTAATGACAACTCTACCAGCAATTCACCACCTAGCCCACAACCTGTAGTAGAACCACCTCCCTCAAAGGAACCATCCCATCCTTAGAAGCTTCCAGTGTAGAGGAATAAGAGGGTACTAGAAGATCTTAACAGCCATAGCCATGGGGCACGGTGGTGGATCCAGCCATATGGGTTTGGGGCTACAAATGGCTTAACTAGTCCTATGGGTTTTGAGCCTCAAATGGCTTAAGATAGAGGTAGGCATCGGGATCATCCAAATTGGCAAGGATAATACAAGATCCATTTGGATTCTATGTATGGATAACACAAGAGCCATTTCAAGACAAGAGGAGGTTGAGAGAATGCCTTGGTGCCATATGGACCCAAGTGATTATAACAAAAGAGATATGAGAGAGTGGTATAAGGAAAAGGGTTGGCCCTCCCTTCAAAAGGTGACTTGTATAAAGGGCCAAATGGTTGACTTTGGTCTTCATTGTTGTATGCACAAGTTCGGAATACAAGCTCCCTCTTCTCTTCCAAGAGTGTCTTTGGGTGTTCTCTTGTTTCCTTTGTAGTGCTGTTGTGTTTGCCATGCCATGCCCCTTCATTCTTCCCTTCCCTTCTCCCTCTCCCTCCTTCTCCCATCTTCCCTTCTCCCTCTCTTCTCCCCTCTCCCCCTTCCCTCTTCTCTCATGGAAACCCATTGCAACAATCAGGGAGCCGCTTGAGTGACACTTTTGGATGGCTTGTCCCTTGCATTGCTCTCACAAGGAGTAGCTTGGAGTGGAGGCTCCGTCGACATTCCTTCAAGATCCCCACAACACGCAAGTCACCATTGAAACCGAGAGATGTCTATCAAAGTGAACATAGAAGCACCGGTACACACTTGACAACTAGGATGATGCACAAACTCTCAACACGTGCTCTACTTGGTTGATGATGCGGTATGCTACTACTCGACATTCATCTCCATTGCATTCCACATAATCATCAGGTCCAGGTGTAGGTGAGTCTGTACGGTAGGCATAACACCCACATGCACTAGTAGCTCATGAGTCCTTAATATCCCAATGCACCCACTCACATTCATGGTTAGCATTAGGTGAATATGGCCAGTACATTTCTTGTGCATTTTCTTCATGTTTTGGATCCTTGCATGCTGATCTCATGAGTATATGCATCACCTAGTTTGTTCACCCCATTTTTCCCTTTGCACGACACCCTCAGCATCAACATCCCCCTCTTTTTCCCTTTTTCCTTTTTTTCCTTTTTTTCCTTTTTCCTTCTTTCCCTCTTTACCTTTTTTCCCCTCCCCCCCCCCCCTCTCTCTCACAAATTTTGGCAACTGCTATCCCCATGGCCATTGCCTTTTTGCTATCCCCATGGCCATCGCCTTTTTACTATCCCCATGGCTGTTGCCTTTTTGCTATCCCTACGGCCATCACCTTTCTTCTATGCCCACATCCATTTCCCTTTTGCTATCCTGATGACCCATCACCATAGATCCTATCCCACCAACTTGTTGCCATAGCTCCTATCTCCACGACCCATTGCCTTATGATATCCCCTCGGCTATAGGGATGACAAAATCTATAAAAGGACACCTTATCCCCCCGGGTCGTTGCCTTAGTAAAAAGAGCAAAACTTTTTCAAAATTATACCATACCCTCCACATCCCCCCTTCTAGCTTGCATTCCATCCCCCATTGAATGTCCTTGGCCTCATCCTCCTCCACCAACTCTTTTCTCATGCAAAATAAAGTTGAGACAGGACTCGACCCCCCAAATGCACAGCCCACTGGCCCTCTGAATCCCAAAGTGCACCCTCAAGGACAATCCAGATTTCCTCTAATGTTCTAGCAAAGGAGCTACAAACAGAGGAGGAAATCTTGATGCAATAGGCCTCTTAGGAGCCATAAGTAGCAGCTCTAACCACCCCCTCAAAGACATCCAGGAAGAGTACCCTAGCTCCAACGTAGGGGGAGTACAAGATTGTGAGGTACCAGACGCACTCGCCACTTGGAGAAGCCTGGCTGCAACAACTCAATAGCTGTGCAATCCACTCTAGATATGCCTATGAGGGGCATGATTACACCCCCTCCACTACCACAACTACAAATCCTAGCCAGAGGTACAAGACTTCCTAGGTTTGAGAGGCCTTGGACTCATTGTTGTGGACTGCCTTCCTTGTCACCTCGACATGAAGCTTCTTGGGGAATTCCTCAGGCCTACAACTCAAACACCAACATCGGCATCCTCCACCATGCAATAGGCACCCCCCACTTCTGCCACCTCAATGTGGATGTGGTGTATGCTGCCTTCAACCTCCTTGTCATTGCAAAAAAGCACTCCTAGAAGAAAAAATTGCACGAGGCCCTTGGCCAAGATCTACAACTATGACTGAAAGAAGAGCAAGGGCTGCATCCACTTCTCCAAAATCATCAAGCTGGAGTTGGAGAAATTGGCACACGTGCTCCAATGGGCTAATCTAGGTCAAGCATATGGACCACCACCAATCAATCGTACCCAACATCCTCGCAAGATTGGCATCACCACAAGTGACCAACTGGGCAGACTACTTCTGCACCCAGATGTGGGAAGACCTCAAGACTCACAACGAGGCCCTAGGAAACCCCATGTTATATATGCTAGTGCTCTACCACATGCTGCAGCAACAACTGTCGATTGGATATGGGTTGGCTGACAAAACAGCCATAGCACCTGCTCTAGTAGTAGACGAGGAGATAGTGGTAGTACCCAAATGACCAAGGACATATCCGAGTGTCACCCCCTTTAGCCATCCCACTTAGCCACCCCTTGATAGCTAGCCATGTACCCAATACAAAGATCGCTAGGTGCGGGAATTCCTAAGAAGGTAGCATCATCTCGAGCATCTTGCTGTGCTCTCTAAGGGTAAGGCCACCACCCATGAACCCATCAACATTGAAAACTTCCCTGGGGATGAGACTATACACATTGGCCTCCACCCTCGAGCCTAAGGCACTCAAGCCACCCCCTCTTCTCCCTAAGTCTCGGCCTCATCAACTTCCACCCAACCCTAAGAGACTACCTCCTTCATCACTAGATCCTCTTTGTCCCCATGGGCTGGTCTCATAGAAGCCCTCCAATTTTGGAGCGCACCCCAGCAGACTCCAACTGGACACAGCACCATGTCAACCGAGTAGCTCTCACACGTCAATTAGATGGAGCTCCAGCTACCACTACTATTGCTGGATGCGATGGCCTAGCTCTCTGTAGGTGGCGCGAATAATTTTGCAGAGGAGGCAAGAGCACGCCTCCCAACTATCATCCTCTCTCCTCCAAGCACAACTCAGTGCACGTGATAGCCATATGCTTATGGTTGCCGCACAAGTTATTGGGCAAACCACCCTTGATAGAGCTGAGGAATATCGAGCCAAGGCCTAAGAGCTAGAAGTCTCCCTCACCAAGTTCAAGGATGAAATTTTTGCCAGTGAATTCCTCGTCCAAACACTCATGGACTAGCTAGATAAGGTAGAATCTAGCCTTTGTGCCACTAAAGAATGCAGGGCCAAAGCCGAGGAACAACAAGCTAGACTCAGGTATGGGTCTGACAGACAGAGATTTGACAGAGATCCAAACCCTCTAGGATCTCCTAGCATAGGAGTGTGCCCTCACTATCATCACCATGCAGGCAGAGAACGAGAGCCTGTGCACCTTTGGTCGCCCAGAGGAATTGACATTGGGAAGATAGGGAGTAGCAGGGGTTCCAAATGTATCGAGAGGTTTCCATACAATTTGCCACTTACACTCTCGTCCCACGCACTATCCCCCAAACACTCCAAATGCACTTCAATGCACTCTGCACACAAAACCTGATCTTTCACATAGACCTCACCGCCCCTCTTTTGCCCAACGCACTCCAAACCATCCTTTGCCCCACAATCCCAACCATTGCTGCCCCATCCTTGCCATGTCTTATTTCTCCCTTGACCTTCAACCCACCATACTCTCACTCCTTCATCCTTTCGATCTTCAGATCCTCGCTGCTCACCCCATCCTGGTAAACTTCCAGGCATGGTGTTGGGCAATCACAGAGTCCACAAACTATCCACAGGACAATGAAGTGATGCAACTAGCGAATACCGATGAGCTTAGCCCATGGGTCTGCACTCTCGATAGCCTCCAAGACAACATCATCTAGATGCAAACCTATGACCAAGCATTGACCGTCCAAACGCAAGGGCACCTAGTGGCATACCGCTCCACTGCTTGCCATCCCCTTAGAATAATCATTTTGTATAACCATGTGCTGCAAGCACTCTAGGGCTCCCTCGAGTCCTTGGTCCATTTTGAAACTATTCATGTAGCCTAACCCAAAGATGTCACCAAGGAGAAAGGGCAAGAAGCCATAGCTATCTTCAAATTTACTGCCTCCTGGCTAAAATTCTAATAGCTACCTCTTATAGATCCCACCTGACCTCCCCAGCAACCCACTAATCCTGTCCTGCCCCCTCTCCCCTACACCAACCTCCCAGAATACTCCTCTAGTGCCTCCAACACCAACTCTACATAGCATGAGACCTCTCAGTCCATTTCATTCAATGCTCCTATCAACCTTCTGGATGAGGCACTCAACATGCTCCTAAAGCTAGCAAATTTTGAACCTATGCTCATCAATCCATCTCCCACAGGGAATGCTAAGGAGGAACCTATGCCCATGGATGACGATGATGTCCCTATAACACCCCCCTCATCCTCACCTGACCTTCCAAGACTTGCCCTACAATGCATTATTGGATAGCTCGATTCAAAGGCTCTCGCCTCCATCTCTATGAAATTATGGAAGTTCTTCCCCTCACTCACCCATTTCCTAGTCTTTCAATGATTGGTGGTGAACCCATCCAAACCACACACATGGCGGTTACTACGTAGCCCCCAATGCGCCCGTTCCCCTCACCAACTCAAACGCTGACATCTTCAACCTTGTTGGCACATCCTTTTTTTAAAGAAGGAGCAATTTTGGTGCTACTATCGCAGCACACACATCGACTGTTAGATCCATCCCCTTCACATACCCATGGAATGACAATGGACCTAGGCCCACTACCGAGAGCTCCAACATAAGGATCCAAATATTCTTTACAGTTTTTGAAGTACAATTTTTCCAAGGAAATGACTTAGAAGGGATTTTTCTTCTACCTCCAGTCATTCAATGATAACTACGGACCCTATGGTGGTTGCAGTGGTCCACTTCAACTGCCTCCTCCTCTTGCTCATCCATGATCTCCCCACCCTCGGCCCATTAATGACAAGTTTCGTAATCTCAACAACTAGATTTTCTTCAACCCTGACATTGGCCCCTCTCAGTTCTAGTACCTCCGCGCCTAGCTTCAAGTCCACAACTTCATCGCCATCACATTCGTACCTTTGAGTACATGAATGACACCCACTTTTGGAAGTTCCAGTCATACTTCAAGCAGATCACCCCTGGACTACTACGCAGTACTCTAGGCAATCCTATCCACACATCTACTCGAGTGCAGCTGATCCAAGGGTAGCTTAGTAATAGGAAGGGGGGAATGTTAATAGCCATTACCATAGAGCACCCGTCCATATGGGTTTTGAGCTGCAAATGGCTCAACACCAAGCTTGGTCAATGGGGTTTGAGCCGCAAATGGCTCAAAAGCAACCTAGTCCTCCAGGTTTTGAGCCTCAAATGGGTTAAGACAAAGGTAGGCATTGGGATTATCCAAATTGGCAATGATAACACAAGAGCCATTTGAATCCCATATATGGATAACACAAAATCCATTTGAAGACAAGAGGAGGTTGAGACAACGCCTTGGTGCCATATGGGTCCAAGTGGTGTGGGGGTTAAAGGTCACTGTGCCTTTACCCCGGTTATGTATAATACTCAAACACATATATAAATGAATGAAAAAGAAGATTAGGGTGGTTCTGCACCCACCAAACTTGTGTGGCTCTCTGTCTCTCTCTCTCCTTCTTCCATTCTTGCTTCCGTTGAGAGCACTCTCAACTGGTATCAGAGCCCGAGTGATCTAGCTGAGCGTGTGTGAATGCTTGGAAGCTCAGTAGCTCTGTGGGAGGAAGGAGAAGCTTTGTGGAAAGCTTTGTGGGTGACTTTACTTGCATCCGAGAGTGCAGAGACCTTGGAGAAACCTTTGGAAAAGTCACTTTCGCTTTGCGAAGTGGTTTTGAGAGCCTGTTAAGAGCTTTCAAAGAAAAAGTCGTTTTTTGAGCTTTTCCCTGTTCCGTTCGATGACAGAGACTCCATATTGACTTGTAGAGGCAACTATTGCTTGCTTTTGGTGTCCACATTACTTCAGGAGCTTGGAAACACCTTCATTCTTGAATCTGGGATTATTTCAGTGGATTTCTGACTCACTGTGTCAGTTCCTGCGTTTTTTGCCTGGGTGTTGGAACTCAAGTTTGGAGCAACCATTTGCAGATCTGTCAGTTCCGGTGGACTCAGGAGGTCCTAAAACTTCTATGTTGCTCATCATTCGCACTCCGGTGGAGTTTATAGATAGCTCTGTTTCCAAAAACGTTTTTCAGTCCGTTTGTTGGACCCAGTGATTGAGACCACGGTTTCCAAAACCGTCTGTCCCATTGCGTTCCGGACGCCCAAAAACCCCTACCTATCAGTTCTTGCACGATTTGGTGGAGGATTTTCAGAGTTATAGATCTCTGTGTATTCGATTTCGTCTCTTTGTTATGCATTTTTCATACTAAGGTTTTGAAACCTTAGATTTATGCCACATGGCAGTGGATAAGTGTTGACTCCCATTTCTCACTCATCGGTTGGGATTTTGGAGTTCTGGTAGAAGAGAGATATTTGCAGATTTTCTTGCTGAGTCCGATTATGCAATGGCGCCCATGTTTTGAAGCATCTCAGGTTCTATTTTCAGTAGCGCTCATTACCGTGGGACTATGATTTCTTGAGCATACCTTATGCAGATCACTCTGGTTGTAGTTTGAGCAGTGTGCGCTCATTCGTGGTATGCATTGGGTTACAATGGATGATTTATAGGCCATTTGGATGCATTGCGGTCCTTGTTGGATGCGCTGATAGGCCCAAATTACCTTGTGGGATGCTATTTTTTATGGACGCTTTGCACATGGATGCTATTTTATGCTGAGGGATAGCTTTGACACATTGTTGGTGATGCACTGATAGTGCTATGCTCTCTTGGATGAGATATTATTGATGCATATGCCAGTGGACAGTGTTTATGCTTGAGTCATTTGGCACTTATTGGCATTTTCTTTTGGGTCAGATTTGCTCATATGGATGCATAGTATATGCACATGAGTCAAATGCATCTTTTGATGCTTTGAGCTTTGAATTTTGGTGATATTTCACTCTATTGTGGCATACACATTTGGGTGCACCTAGTATTTGGTGTGATTCTCTCTTGCAGGCACTAGCATTTGGGATTTTGTTTCATTTGCATCATGGCATCCTCTTCCATGTCTGAAAAGGATTTTTTCAGCATCAAAAAGTTTGATGGGACAAACTTTTCTTTGTGGAAAGAACAAATAAGAGATGTGCTTATTCAAAAGAAGCAGATTAAACCCTTGGCAGGTATTGAAGCTAAGCCTGCGGATATGTCTGAGGATGATTGGAATGAGTTGGATGCATTAGCAAAGTCTACTATTAGACTTTATCTTGCAGAGTCAGTTTATTTCACAGTAGTAAATGAGCAGACTACGGAAGATTTGTGGAAGAAACTGTGTGCCACCTATGAGAAGGAAACTGCCTCTAATGAAGTTTACCTCATGAAGAGGTTGTTTGAGCTGCAGATGAAGGAAGGGGTCTCCATTGCTTCTCATTTGAATGAATTCAATATTATTTTCAGCCAGCTTCAGGCTCAGAAAATGAATTTTAATGCGGAGACTAAGGCAATATTTCTCTTATGTTCATTGCCATCCTCATGGGATACCTTCCGTACAGCTGTCAGTAACTCTGCACCTGGTGGAGTACTGAAATTTGATGATGTTGTGGGTAGCTTGTTGGTCGAGGAGATTAGACGGAAGTCTATGGATGGCAACAAGCAGGATGCAGCCTTAAATGTGCAAAGGGGCAGATCACAGTTTAGGGGGAAGTCCCAAGAAAGAGGGAAGTCACGTAGCAAATCCAGGGCACGGAACATTGAGTGTTACCACTGTGGCAAGAAGGGCCATATGAAAAAGGATTGCTACAAGCTAAAAAGAGAGCAAAGGGATAAGAAAAAGAATGCAAATTGGGGTGCAAATCAAAAGGAAGAGAGTCCAAGGGAGGACAAAGGAAAAGTGAAGATCGAGGAGATCAATGCAGTCACACATGATAGTGACAATGACGTTCTCTTCATGTCTAGTTTATCTGCAGAGTTGCTTACCACTTCAGATGATGCATATTCCTAGGATTGGATTTTGGATTCTGGTGCTTCATTCCATGTTACTCCCCATAGGGAATGGTTCTCCACTTATGATAGTGGAAAGACAGGTTGTGTGCATCTTGGAAATGACTATGCATGTGACATAGTGGGAGCAGGTGTCATAAAGTTTTCTTTTACAAATGGGTCTGCATTTGTTTTGAAACATGTGAGACATGTGCCTAAGTTGACCAAGAGTCTTATTTCAGTGGGTCAACTAGATGATGCTGGTTTTCACACCACTTTTGGCTTTCAAAGTTGGAAAATTCAAAAGGGCTCTATGCTTTTGGCCAGGGGTGCCAAGTGTGGGACTTTGTATCCCTTACATGTATCAGGAGTATTTGATCATGTTGTTGCAATAACCGAGCAGCCAAGCACTTCTTTGTGGCATTGCAGGTTGGGGCACATGAGCCAGAATGGAATGAAACTCTTATGCCGTTTGGGTTATGTACCGCATTTGAGTTTCTCTGATTTTGAATTTTGTGAGCATTGTCTCTATGGGAAGCAGACTAAATCAGCCCATAAAAGAAGGGGAAAGAAAGAGTTTGAAATGCTTGATTTGGTGCATTCAGACGTATGTGGTCCCATGCCTACACGGTCATTAGGCGGGGCTGAATACTATGTGACATTCATTGATGATGCAACTAGGAAAGTGTGGGCTTATGCTATAGCTCGGAAGAGTGATGTGTTCCAGGTATTTCAGAAATGGCTGGCCTTGGTTGAGAATCAGTCAGGAAGAACGCTTAAATGCCTACGAACTGACAATGGTGGAGAGTATCTCTCTCATGACTTTCAGCATTTTTGTGATACAAGTGGGATTAAGAGGGAGCTCACATCCCCTCATACTCCAGAGCAAAATCCAGTTGCAGAAAAGATGAACCGTACCATTCAAGAAAGGTTGTAATGCATGCTTTCCAATGCAAGTCTTTCTAGTGGTTTTTGGGCTGAGGCAATGAAGACTGCAGTGCATGTGATCAATAGATCACCTAGTAAGAGTTTGGATGGTGGTATTCCTGAAGAGGCATGGAGTGGCAAGAAGCCCTCTTACTCTCATTTGCGTATATTTGGGTGTGAGGCATATGCACATGTGCCAAAAGAGCTTCGAAAGAAGCTAGATCCTAAGTCTAGGAAATGCATCTTTCTAGGTTATGGTGAAAGTGGAGAGATGGGCTATCGTCTCTGGGATCCAGAAGCAAAGAAGATCATACGCAGCCATGATGTGGTCTTCAATGAGAAGAAGATGCATAAGGCACCCATGAGGGATGTGGAAATGAGGAGAATCACTTTCCAGGACGTGAATCCACCTGCATATGTTGATAGATAGCAAGCTGTCCATGCACCAAATGTGCAAGAAATGGTACAACCAAGTACTCCCACAGGTATACAATCAAGGGTAGATGATGGATCATCTATTGGTGGAAATGATGAGCCAAATGTGGCTGATATGCAAGTGGGACAGCAAGCTGAAATGCCCTTGAGAAGATCATCTAGAGTGTCTAGACCACCTGATAGGTTTGTTCCAGGGGTAGACTATGTGATGCTTACTGATTGTGGGGAGCCTTCTTGCTACAAAGAGGCTATGATGCGTGAGGATCAATGCAAGTGGGAGTATGCTATGCAATCAGAGATGCGTTCACTTATGAAGAATAAGACTTGGGACTTGGTTTCTTTGCCACATGGAAAGAAAGCATTGCCATGTAAATGGGTCTACAAAATGAAGGTCACAGGTGATGATGTGCCTAGATACAAGGCCCGTTTGGTTGCTAAAGGGTTCAAGCAAGAGAAGGGTGTGGACTTTGATGAGATATTCTCTCCGGTTGTGAAGATGACCACACTTAGATGCATGCTTGGACTAGTGGCAGTAGAGGATATGGAGCTTATGCAAATGGATGTCAAGACAGCTTTCTTGCATGGGGATTTGCATGAGGACATTTACATGGTGCAGCCGGAAGGCTTTGAAGAAAAGGGCAAAGAGCATTTAGTTTGCAAGCTGAAAAAGAGTCTCTATGGTCTTAAGCAAGCACCTAGAGAATGGTATCAGAAGTTTGATGCTTTCATTCGGTCCCAGGGTTTTAGAAGGAGTGAAATTGATCACTGCCTCTACACTAAAAGGGCTAAGGATAGTAGCCTAATAATCCTGGCATTATATGTGGATGATATGCTATTGGCTAGCAAGAATACTTATGAGCTAGATGCATTAAAGGCCAAGTTGCATGAGGCCTTTGATATGAAGGATTTGGGACTTGCAGGTCATATCCTTGGTATGCGCATCACGCGTGATCGGAGTAGGAAACTCCTTTGGCTTTCACAAAAAGAGTATGTTACAAAAGTAATACAGCGTTTCAATATGGAGGGGGGGAAGGCAGTGAGTACTCCATTGCCTCCATATGTGAAACTGAGTCATACAGATAGTCCCAAATCAGATGAGGAAAAGGCCATGATGGCCAACATTCCTTATGCATCAGCAGTTGGGAGTCTTATGTATGCTATGATAGCTACTAGACCAGACATTGCATTTGCAGTGGGAGTTGTTAGCCACTATATGGCTAATCCACCAAGAAAGAGGCATTGGGAGGCAGTTAAGTGCATCATGAGGTACATGAAGGCATGAAGGGTACCAAGGAGATGTGCATTTGCTTTGGTAAAGGAGACATGTGTGTACTTGGGTACACAGATTCAGACTATGCAGGGCATGTGGATAGTAGGAGATCCACTTCTGGTTATGTGTTCTCCTTTGCAGGTGGTGCAGTGTCGTGGATGTCTCGTGCACAGAAGTGCGTGGCTTTGTCTACCACAGAGGCTGAGTATGTTGCAGCCACATAGGGTTGCAAGGAGGCTATATGGCTTGATCGGCTAGTGGGAGATTTGGGGATTCATACAGGTGTACCGACATTGCATAGTGATTCCATGAGTGCTATTCAGCTAGCACGGAATCCGGTCTTTCATGCAAAGACCAAACACATTGAGGTCAGGTACCATTTCATCAGGTAGGTACTTGAGGACAAGCGCATAGAGCTTGTCAAGGTTCATACAGATGATAACCCTGCAGATATGCCGACGAAGAGTCTACCTAGTCAACGGTTTGAGTATTGTCATGTATTGATGGGCATTGGATAGTATGCTCACTGGTTGTTCTCCCTTAAAGGCACATTGTCCTTTAAGTGGGAGGTTGTGGGGGTTAAAGGTCACTGTGCCTTTACCCCGGTTATGTACAATACTCAAACACATATATAAATGAATGAAAAAGAAGATTAGGGTGGTTCTGCACCCACCAAACTTGTGTGGCTCTCTGTCTCTCTCTCTCCTTCTTCCATTCTTGCTTCTGTTGAGAGCACTCTCAAGTGGTTGAAACAAAAGAGAGATGAGAGAGATTGGTATAAGGAAAAGGGTTGGCCCTCCCTTCAAAAAGTGACTTTTATAAAAGGACAAATGGTTGATTTTGGTCCTCATTGTTGTATGCACAAGTTTGGAATATGGGCTCCCTCTTCTCTTCCTAGAGTGTCTTCGGGTGTTCTCTTGTTTCCTTTGTAGTGCCTTTAGGTTTGCCACTCCATCCCCCTTCATTCTTCCCTTCCCTTCTCTCTCTACCTCCTTCTCCAATCTCCCCTTCTCCCTCTCTTCTCCCTTTCCCCTTCTCTCTTCTCTTGTCGAAACACATTGCTACAATCTGGGAGCTACTTGAGTGACACTTGCAGATGGCTTGTGCCTTGCATTGCTCTCACAAGGAGTAGCTTGGAGTGGAGGCAACATCGGCATTCCTTCAAGATCCCCATGACACGTGAGTCGCCATTGAGACTACACAAATGATGAGGGCATGGACATGGACATGGAAGAAGAGATCAAAGAGGATGTCCATAAATGGTAGGAGCAAAGGACTAAGCAATGCACAGACCCGCAACATCATCCACGCATGAGATAGGGTCCTCACATGGGGGACATCAAGAGTACCATCCTCAATCAGCACCATAGCCACAATATCCATGCCTAGTGCTATAGCCACAACAGCCTCATAGTCACAACATCTAAGAATGAGAGGTCCTCCCCCTGCGAGAAGTTATAGGTTCAAACTGGGCACCATGGCACTATGGGAGATCCACAAGTATGAGAACTCCATTGATCTCCTCATCTCGAAGGCGAGCTTTCAAAGGTGATGTGCAAGGTTTTACAAGACATCAACCAAGGTGCCATGAATAGATGGTAGTGGAGAGGGGGGGCAGTAGGGGTGGGGGAGGCCCATTGGCGGATTGTAGCAGATGCCCTTCTTGGGTTGTAGCACGTAGCTGAGGCAATACGTGGTAGACCTATTCGACAATGTCCATTTGGTAACTATCGAACAAGAGCAGGGTAACAGTGAGTACAAAGGATATGCAGTTTATTGTATGTCTTAGGAGATCCTATAATATTTAGGGTTGCTTTTTGTACATTGCCCTTAGGCGATTGTTGGAAATGGTGTATGTATTATGCCTTAAGCGCTTCTCAATGTTGTATTTTACACCTTTGAATATAATAAAGTGTCCTTTTTTACAACACTTACAGTCTATGTCTTTCTCATTACAATATCCAATTTCACTATATGCAATACTTTGAATATAATAAAGTGTTCTTTATTACTACATTTGTAGTCTATATCATTGTTACTGCGATATTTGATTTTCTTAAATGTAATATGAAAAAAGAAAAGAATATTTTGTTTTCATCTTTGGAACCTCAATTTAACTTACATGCAGTTCAAAGAAAGGAAAAGGAAGAAATCAATTGAAAATTGTAGTCTTTATTTCATCAGAGTGAGTTTACAAAGATAAGTCCTTTAGGGCACATTTTACTCTAGCCTATGCTTCTTTCTGTTGGGTTTTGCACCCTCTTTGGCTCATCTAAGATGAGAACTTTGAATGATTTCATTCTCAATCTCTTGGGGATCAGTGACCCCAGCTAGCCCTACAATGGCTATGATGATATGGAGCGGTTTGGACCATGTGTTTGAGAATGAAAATAAAGAAATACTACACTTTATCCGAACAACACGATCTATAGTGTGATGGATAGGATTCATTTTCACCATCTGACTAAGGACCCTGAACTTCATAATGTTTAATTTTTCATCTGGTGATAACTATCGATGGAAGACCAAAATGTATTGGGCCATTTGTCAATATATTATCCAATTGAAGCCATCCCTCCCTCGGGGATCCTCTACTTCTACCCTTGCAACTAGCAGTCCACGAATGAACATCTTACATCAACATCCTAAATCTTGATTTGTGATTATAAAAACATATCCAAGTCAGGACAAATTAGGGTTTTGAAGTGAACACTTTTATTTTTGTTTCTTCAAGTGAACAAATTTGTTTTTGATTTTTATTGAACCCAGGTATGCCCCCAATGTCCTTTAAACATCACATGACAAGTTTTTAGCCCCAAAAGGGCCATGGAAGCATGAAATCCGACATCATGCAATGGGGGCCCACTTTTTTCAAAACATAGACCCTTGTCGCATGATGTCAAATTTCATGCTTATAGGGCTCTGTTGGGGCTATAAGCTGATGCCATGCTTTTCTAGGGACATTGGAGCACATGGCTTCAAGGAAAATATACATATTTTTTGACTTGGAACCTTAAACCCTAGTTTGTTTTGCTATATATGAGTTGGTTTTGCTTTATATGAGTTGGAATATTTATGGGTTCTTGAGTTTCACTTGGAACCCTAAAGCTCGATAGTTGGGTTTTGCTATTTGTGAGGTGTTGGGTTTCGCTATGCTAAACCATAAACCCTAATTTTAATTCATCACATTGGGTATCAGCCCAGAGTGTCCAACTGGAATCCCTTTTATGATTGTTCTTGCACTTCTTCTTGAATCAAGGTGCTAGATTTTTCATCCTTGTCCTTGAACAACAATCTCTGCAAATCCATGAGTCCCTCCTCTGACATTTGGTAGTCTGCAGCATCCCCAATCGCCTTCTGTGTGAGACAGATTGCCTCTAAATCACTCAAGCTTGGGTCATCATAGCATGATATCTTATTGACTTTTGTATTGATGGGAGCACTGATGTCAATGATATACTCACAAGCATCATTTGCAACTAGGCATAGTACCTCAACTAATGCAAGGTGTGGCTTGGTTGCTGCCTCATCAAGATTATAAGTGGAGGATGGGCATGCATGACTTAGGATAGGATTATCTGGCTTTAAAATTGCTCTTTGTCTAGGTCTATATTATGCTCCTCAGGTTCTATGTCTAGGTTCACCTCGATTGCTCCACCACTTGTGGATGGACCTGATCCACCGCTTGTGGATGCAAAAGGACTCTCATGTTGTTGTTGGACATCCTCATCAATTTTGCTAGTTGTGAAGAGAATAGCAAGGGTTGCATGTCTCTCTATCACATGAAGATGAAGCAACCCTGAGGGGAATAGTGAACTCACAAAGAGAGAGAGGGACATTTTCCATGGCCCTACAAAAAGTCTTCTTGAAGTTAGTACTTTGGTCAAGAGATCTCAAAATGTCCAATGGGACCCATTAGTGAGGGGAGGCAGCAATCATGAGACATACTACCCATGGAATTGAAGAGAGGAATTAAAAGATATCAAGTGTGATTTGAGATTGTGTGGCTTGCAACAGATAGGGTAAATCTACTCTGCTAAGTCTTGCCTATGAATAGATGAAATCCAACTGTCAAAGGATTCTCTAGGGGAAGCCATGAGTGTGGGAGGATGCTTGGAAAGATGAAAAAGAAGGATGTGGGAAAAGGAGGATGCTTGGGAAGACAAAAAAGAAGGCTATGGGAAGTTGGAGCATGAACAATGAATTTGAAAATGATATTTAGTAATGCTCTTTATATAAAGGGACCATTTCCTAAAATTAAAGACAATAAAAATCACCCCCCCATCTCCATCTCTCCCTCTCACTCTCACTCTCTCCCTATCCCTCTCTTTCTATCTCCCTCTCCCTCTCCCTCTCCCTCTCTTTCTATCTTTGTCCCTCCGTTTCTCTCCCTGTCTTTATGAACCCCTTCCTCTCACTCTCTCCCTCTTCTCTCTCACTCTCATAGCCATAGCACGATGATAGATCTGGCCCTATTGGTCTTGAGCCATAGCATCAATCTAGTCCTATGGGTTTTGAGCCCCAAATGGTTCAACATCCATCTAGTCCTATAGGTTTTGAGCCTCAAATGTCTTAGGACAGAGGTAGGCACCGGGATCATCCAAATTGGCAAGGATAACACAAGAGCCATTTGAAGACACGAGGAGGTTGAGAGAATGCCTTGGCACCCTATGGGCCCAAGTGGTTTTGTAACAAAAGAGAGACAAGAGAGAGTGGAATAAGGAAAAGTGTTGGCTCTCCCTTCAAAAGTTGACTTGTATAAAAGGCCAAATGGTTGACTTTGGTCTTCATTGTTGTATGCACAAGTTTGAACTACAAGCTCCCTCTTCTCTTTCAAGATTGTCTTTAGGTGTTCTCTTATTTCCCTTGTAGTGCCTTTGTGTTTGCCACTCCATCCCCACTCATTCTCGTCTTCTCCTCCCCTTCTCCCTCTCTTCTCCCACCTCCCCGTTCCCTCCTTCTCCAATCTCCTCTTTTCCTCTTTCTCTCATGGGAATAGATTGCAACAATCTGAGAGCCACTAGAGTGACACTTGCTCTCACAAGGAGTAGATTGGAGTGGAGGCTCCATTAACATTCCTTCAAGATCCCCACCAGGGATGTTTTTATCAAAGCTATTTTTATATATTAATATTAAATCTTGGCAAAAGTTTTCAAGATAATTTTTTTAGTTTCATAATATTGGTAGAATGTAGTACTTTTTTATATATTTTCTTTTGAATTCTGAAGTAAAAAATATAAATCTTGGTGAAACTTTCCATTTTTTGGCATAATAGTTTCAAATCCTGGTGGAATGTTTCAAACATTTATTTTTATTAGGGCATATAAACTTTTGACACCAATATAAAATTTTAGCTTCCTAAAGAATCTAACTTCAAAAAATCATCCATGATCCCCATGACATGTGAGTCACCGTTGAGGCTACACATCTTTGGTGCTACTACCGGGGAGGTTGAGGTATGCTTTTACAATGCACTTGCTTTCTCTCATCATTTACCCATTTCTCATTGCTTTAAGCTTAACTAGGAGCATTGATAGTGGAGTGCTAGGAGAGGAATGAGCGAAGAAGTGTGAGTTTTGGACAGAAAAATATGAAGCTACTGGACAGAATCCCAGTAGAGCCACCTCTATGCAGTGCCCAATACCCAATGTAGAAGTGGTCTACCCTCTCAAGTAGTCCATCATGTCTCCTCTGTGAGTAGGCTGCCAGGTATCTTAGTGAAATCTAGCTCTTTTAATGGGTCTTTGCCACCACTACAAACTCCAAGTTGTTGAAGTCCTCTCCAACAATCCAAGAGTCTACATCCGAAAGACCCTCTAATAGCCTCCTCCAAAAGGCTGGATGGTGCTATCTGCACATTGGGGCATACACGTTCAGGATCCCAATCCTGGACTCTCCCATCCAAATTGCCTTTAAGCTCGATCATAGACCTTTGGAGCTACTGTCTGTGAGATCGAGATGCAGACCCCTTCGCTCCATCCTACGATAGGGGACTACTCCTCCAGACCTGTGTCCCTCGGAGAGGGTGGTGTCGCCGTCTGATGTCTGATGCTGAGAATATATGCTTTTGAATCAAAAGGATGTCCACTATCTACATTACCATTGCCCTCTCCAACTCTTGCTGAAGGACTAGGTATTGTGGTTGACTATGAGCACAATCGTGGAGCCCGCGCATGTTCCAACTCACTATGGTCCATCTCATGAGGACGAGGATGCAAAAAACAAGGGTCTCCTATGAGTGGGTGCCTATTCTAGAAATACTGCATTATGTGACTTTGCTGGGGGTTTGGAGGGCAAGTAGTCTGTGTTTATACGTTGACGTACTAAGGTGGACACCAGCTCAATGCCAATCTTCCATGCCCACTTCATCATGAAGGAGACTTCCACCCCAAACAACTCCTCACACTTTTGGAGTGGCTAGTAGTATGCTTGATCAACCTTTTCCTCTAGTGGCAATCTGATAAATCCTACTGCCAAACTAGACATCGACTTCTCTCGCATGAAGCCTAGCTGAAAATTCACCTCTACAACATGGGTGTTCCAAAGGTCCAGTTCCTGTGTCCCCATCCACTCATCCATCATGCATGAAATCAAATTTCCCATAATAGCATCAAACACCACTAGGGACCACTTCTACAACCTTGTGGATTCAAACTGCGATCTCCAAACTGGGTGTGTCTAGGAACCCACTACGATGATTGAGCTCCCTTTCCAAGCCTGCAAGACCACAAGTGTTACCTCCAAGGGTAGAGGGTAAGAGTCCCAAGAATCTCCAGATAATTCCAAGGTCCCAATCTCTAGAAGTCTCATGGTAAGGGACACCTAGGCTAGACAGTGGGAGCTACTGACTGGGAGAACGAGCCCCTTCCCTCTAGCTCCCTCCCCGACTGGGCAGGATGCTCTTGTGGTGAGAAAGTGGAAGGGGATGTTGTTTTACCCTTGCCTCTACTGGCAGGGTTGTCAAGGCAGAAGAGGGGTGGGAGACTAAAGAACCTACTGAGGAGGTGGAGAGGGGGGGTAAGGGGGAGTGGGAAGTTAGTACATAACCCAAACAACATAAGAGTTTCATTCCATTCTGGCTCATGTGCCCCAACCTCCAATGCCACAAAGAAGTACTTGGCTGCTCAGTTATTGCAACAACATGATCAAACATCCATGATACATGTAAGGGATACAAAGTCCCACACTTGGCACCCCTAGCAAAAACCATAGAGCCCTTCTTAATTTTCTAACTATGAAAGCCAAAAGTGGTCTGAAAACCAGCATCATCTAGCTGATCTCTGCTGAAATGAGCTCTTGAGCAGCTTAGGCTCATGTCTCACATTTTTCAAAACAATTGCAGACCCATTTGCAAAAGAAAACTTTGTCACTTGCTCCCACTATGTCACATGCATAATTATTTCCAAGATGTACACAACCTGTCTTTTCACTGTCATAAGTGGAGCACCATTCCCTATGGGGGGTAACATGGAATGAAGCACGTGAATCCAAAATCCAATCTGGGAATATGCATCATTTGAAGTCACAATCAACTCTGTAGAGCACATAGACTAGACATGAAGAGAATGCCATTGTCACTATTATGACTGAGACTGCATTAATCTTCTCGATCTTCATTTTTCCTTTGTCCTCCCTTGGACTCTCTTCCTTCTTATTTGCACAACCTCCTTTTCAAACATGGAAGAGGATGCCATAATGCAAATGAAACAAAATCCCAAATGCTAGTACATGCAAGAGAGAAATCACACCAAATATTAGGTGCACCCAAATACGTCTACCTTAATGAAGGATAGTGTTACCAAAACTCAAGGCTCAAAGCATCAAAATGCATCTGACTCATGTGCATATCCTATGCATCCATATGAGCAAATTTGGCCCAAAAGAAAATGTCAACTTGCAATGACAAAACAATGGCAATCCCAAAGCCAATAAGTGCCACAATGCCTCAAGCATAAACACCATCCATGGGCATAAGCATCAATAATGTCTCATCCAAGAGATCATAGCACAACCTGTGCATCCACTGCAATATGTCAAAGTTGTCCCTCAGCATAAAATAGCATCTGTGTGCTAAATGTCCATTAATAAAGCATCCCACAAGGTAATCTCGGCCTATTATCACCGCATCCAACAAGGATCGCAATGCATCTAAAAAAAAATCACGACCCTATGGCAATGATCGCTAGTGAAAATAGAACCTGAGATGCCTCAAAACATGGGTGTCACTACATAATCAGACTCAGCAAGAAAATCTACAAATATCTCTCTTCTACTGGAACTCCAAAATCCCAACCCGTGATGGGAAATGGGGAGTCAACCCTTACAATTGACCTATATTCCAAAACCCAAAGGTTTGGACCTTTGAATGGATTTTTGATAGAGAAACAGATGATTCAGCCCCTCAAAGAGACGGAACTTCTTTAAGTCTCTATAAAATCATGCAAAAGCTGACAGATAGGGGTTTTTGGTCCTTTGAAATGCAATGGAACAAACGGTTTTGGAAACCATGTCCCAATCACTAGGTCCAACACACAGACCAAAAAACGTTTTCTCAAGCAGGCCTATTTGTAAACACCACCGGAGTGTGAATGATGAGCAACATAGAAGTTTTAGGACCTCCTGAGTCCACCGGAAGTGATAGATCTACGAATGGTTTCTTATCCACTTGCTCTAGCACCTATGGGACCCTATCCCATAGATTATGCCCTTTTTCCAAATAGGGCCCTTGAAGATTGAAGAATGAGGTGTATTTTCCTAAAGCACATGTGAGATACTCAAAAAAGTCATCCAACCATGAGGGAAGGTTAGGGAAATCAACCTAGATTGGGAGCTCATTGAAAATAAACTCATTAATTTCTAAAGAGGGATTCCATGCCTAGATTGAGAACCCATTGAATAGAAACTCATCCAAGTTAAACACAAATGAGAAGCCAATGAGATCATTTTGGATCTTGTTAGACGCACATAAAAGAAGAAGAAAACCCTTACCCAAGAACTTGGCCTTATGCCATTAGAGGGCAATTCACATTCGTACTCCAAAATATCTCAAGTTTACTAAATGAGGGAACCAATCCTGTGAAGGTATGATATACCCCTCCCTAGAGCAATTTTTCAAGCTTAGGCTTAATCTTGTCCATGGGCACCTCACAAGCGAGTGCATGTGTCCTAACTTGCACCATCCCTTCTACTCCTAACATCAACATGGGGATGTATGGAGAATGCAATTTGCCTTCTCATCAAGCAGCATTTAAGGGAATACTCCTACAAACTTCTTTTTCATAATATTTGCATATAAGGAGGACAAGGAGGATCATCCTCCCGATCTTCTTTCTTATCAATGGCAATAGAGGAATCACTGCTACCTTCCTCTTGTAAGGCCTATCATAACTCATGACTCTTCTTGGATGTTGAACCGCACTCAGCACCCATCTCAATAAAAGTGCATTAAGAGACCTCTTCACATAAATTTGAATTTCATTATCCTCTTTTTGGAGACAATTTGCTTTTTTCAACATCTTAAAAATTTACTAGAAAATCAAACAAAGACTTTGAAGATATTGCAAATGTAGAAGGTTGGAAGTCAGTAAACTAGTTGTCATATACTTTTGTGTGCAAGAAGTTGAGATATAAAGCGAATGAGCTTGATGCTATGATGAATTGTGCACTAAAGGGTTGGATATTTATAGCTTTTATTATAAAAAACTAAAAGTCTTCCCCAAAGATTGACTAGTACATGGCCTTTTTCTCGACACCTTTTCTCGTCTCACACCACCTGTAGGCACACTTGCTTTGGGTCAAAGAGCTTACTGTCTAGCCCTGACATTGTTGATGTGCTCCCTCTAGTCTGGTTGTGTAACCATATGCTTCCTCGTCTTCTTACTTATCCTTTTAAGCATGACTCCGATGGCGCTTTTCTTCTCTCTATTGCATATGTAGCCCCCCTTCGGGCATTTTTTCTACTTATAGCTTCCTTGTTTCCTTACAGCATGGGTTTTTCATCATGCATACATGGGAATATTTATACATTTAATTTTTAATGTCATACATTTTCTTACATACATACACACACACACACACACACACACACACCCCTATACATATACATATACATATATACTATACATACATACATACATACATACATACATACATACATATATATATATACTATATATATCTACATACATACATGCATACATACATTTATGTATGTATGTATGTATGTATGTATTACCCTCTATGGTTTAAAGCACTTTAGTTCTTTTTTTGTATAATAATGACGCTTTTTATGGTCCCATAACATTTAATTTTTCCCTTATCATTTAATTTTTTCATGCCTTTATTTGGCCCTCCCTAAGTTTTTAGGTTCTCCTAGTTGTCTCTATCCCTTTTGTGCTCTCTCACTTTCTCCTCTCTCCCTTTATATCTTCTCTCTTCTTTTTTATTCACGTTATCCCTCTCATTCTCTCTCCCTATATTTCCATATTTAATTGCAAAGATATGTATACATATTTGTTTATATTCTAATAATTGCAAGGATATGTACTTGTAATGGTGTCTTGTTCCTAACTTTTTCCCCCTTGGCCCATAATGCAATTGCTTTATTCAATTGAATTCATGCATTCAAGCACTCTATTAAAATCAATCAAATGCTTATAGAGATATGTATTTTGCTTATCTTTTTTTTGTAACCCTTGTTGATTATTATTAAGTTGGCTAGATGTATATATCTTTATCTACATTGTTATTTAATTGTTTACATAATTACTAGCTTTTGATTAATACAAATACTTGCTTTAGATTAATTTTATATTTGTCTTCATTTATTTATTTAAATTAAATTGTTAGTCTATCCATTTATTCAATTATTCCTTTTGAGATTGACTAATTCAATTGCTTATATTTAAAAATTATTCATACAATAAATTACTTTTATTCTAGCAATTGGTTCATTCAAATGAATTAATTTAATGCTTAATTAATGGGTGTGGATTACCCCCCTTCATAAAGTCATTCATTTTTTTTCACTCTTAGGCATGGATTACTCTAGCCCCTTGTGATTATTATTATTATTTTTGGGTTATTTCTTACTTTAGAATCGGGAGGGAAGTTCTTGTTCCTAGGTAAAGCGATAACAAGCCAGGTAGCAGAGGTGTTACCTATCTTCCAAATAAGCTATATTGTTCTAGCATATGGTTTATTTGGATTCTGTTAGGTAAGTGGACCCTAACCTCGAAGCCTAGACTACCTGACATATTAGACACTCTTGTACCAATTTTATACATATTTCATGTACACCCATATAATGAAAAATTCCTTTTCTACCCTTATTTGAGCTTTGTGTTCCATGTTGCTAAAAGGTTTGAACATGCACACACACATACACACACACATGTGAATTACAACTGAGGAATGCAAAGGGGGACTTGCCATATGATGAATGCAAAGAAAGTTTACAAGGGTCATCACTTTTACATGCCTATTTCAAGATTACTCCAAGTAAATTATAGGATCTAAAAGGATGAGCAATGTCCCATATAAGATAAATAGAAAGTCAACTCTTTCAAAAGTTCTCATCAAGCCAAGGAAATTATGAACTCAAGGGACACATTCATGTTATGTAAATATAGTATCTCGATTCAATAGAACGAGCTTTTAAAAAGAAAAAACTTCCAAAGTTTTATCGAAATATACTTAATACATGTTCTTAATTATAAGTTTGTATAGAAAAAAGGTTCATGTTAAAATGGTCATCTTTTTTTTCTTTTTTCTTTTTTTTGGTTAAAATGGTCATCTTAATTATAAGTTTGCATAGAAAAAGGGGTCATTTTAAAGTCTTGTGATTTACAAGTAAGGGGTTTTAATAATGTGTCCTTGAAAGTATGTGATACATAATTTTTTCAAGTAGTAACGCCTCCACCCCTAAGATTGTGGATCGAGTATGGGAAGCCTCCAGCAACAACAAAGGTTAAGAGACCTACAATGGATTCTCTTGAAGGGTGTGACCAAGTCTTATCAAGTCCCTAAGATCTAAATAATGCCATTTTTAGACACAGATACTATACTTACCTTGTGTTTTGTGAAGATTGTATCTTTCAATGTGTAGTGGATGTATATATCGCATGTGAATTAGGAAAGATATCCTATGAGGCACAAGACCATATGGCAAGTCAAAGGCAAATAATCATAATGTCTACCATAGGATTGTGTGGCTAAGAACAAAAATAA
This sequence comes from Dipteris shenzhenensis, assembly GCF_047967505.1. Lineage (NCBI taxonomy): Eukaryota > Viridiplantae > Streptophyta > Polypodiopsida > Gleicheniales > Dipteridaceae > Dipteris > Dipteris shenzhenensis. The sequence continues at coordinate 36,115,693 of NC_141616.1, read as the reverse complement.
AGCAATGACACACTTTACCAAAACTACATGATTGGCATTTTGATGGATGGACTTCATCTTTAACATATGAAAATGGCCCTAAACTTCATAATCTTTAGCTTTCCATCTAGCAAAAATTGCTAATGGAAGACCTATATATGTAGAGCCACTTTGCCAATTTAATGACCAATGGAAGCCTTACCTCCCCAACAAATCCTATCCTTTTGCACTTGCATATAGCATATTCATCTAGCCACAAAACACCCTAGAATAAAAAATTAGTAAGTATCAGAACCAATATAGAAGATGCATCATACTCCCAATATTACATCAACGTAGAAAATATACCATATCCACTAATAAGTAGCGAACCAACATAGAATATGCATCATACTCCCAATATTACATCAATGTAGAAAATAAGCGATACTCATTGTGCCATGTGCCGTAAGCCCTAGACCTTGATTTTGACTATTATATATCCTTTTGCTCAAATGGTTCCTCTAGTAGAGAGGATGTAGATTGTGAAAATGTAGATAAAAAATATGGCAAAATAAGGTCATAGGCATTCATCATTAGTTGGCTAAATGAGCACCAAGGTTCAAATTCAGACAAATTTTATAGGGTTATATTTTTAAACCTAATATTGATTTTGTACTAGTTGAATACTAAATGGGTATTTTCTACATAAAAATAGGATCTATGGAAGTATAGAGAGTATAAATGATATGGAAGGGAAAAAACAATAAACAAATATGTTAATAAGCCCTAAACTTGAAGCTAGCAAAGTTACATACCTTTTCTACCTTTGGTGGGTCTTGTGGTTCATGCTAACTTCAGGTGCAAGCTTCTTCATCTTCTTACTCGAACAAAGACCTCTATAAATCTAGATCTTGCTCAAACATCTCGTACTCTAGCTCATCATCCTTGATCACCTCCTATGTGAGACAGATTGCATCTAAATAGGTTATCTCATTGATTGTTGGATTGATGGGACCTCCAAAGAAATGAAATCCACATATGTCATTATAGAGCTGGCATATTGCCTCATCCTCTTGAGGGCTAGTTTCCTCCAACATGTCATTAAGGGTAAGGTGATCCTAACCCTCAATAGTGATTGGGATGCAAGTGTGGTTGGCTGCTACATGTTGTGGATTATTGGGATGCAAGTGTGGTTGGTTGCTACATGTTGTGGAGGATGGGTATGCACAATTCGAATATGTTCATAAGATGACCTAGCTCGCAACATGCTCTTCATGTAGGTTTATAGAATGTTCCTCAGGGTCTAGATCTTGTCTACTCCACCAATTCTAGATGCAAACAAACCCTTCACTTCTTGTCCAACATCATCCTCAAGCTTGCTTGTTATGAGAACGATGAGGGCTACATCTCTCTTCATCAAATGAAGGCGGAAAAGATAAAGTGTCCTGAGGGGAATATGGAGAGAGATAGGGATATTATTCATGGCCGTACCTAGAGTCTCCTTGAACTTTTTACTTTGGTTGAGTGCTCAAAACATCTAATGGGACCCATTGGTGAGGGAAACTAGCAATTGTGATAGATTGCCCATGGATACTTCTATCAAAAGACTAAAGAGCGGGATTATTATCATGAGGGCTTTTTTTTAATTTAAAGAAACTATTAAATTATCATGGTTCTCTCTTTCCTTCTCTCTACCTCTCCCACTATGCTCTTATTCCTCTACCTCATCCCTCCCTTTTTTCTCACTAATTGCTCTCTCTCTCTCTCTGTCTCTCTCTCTCTCTCTCTCTCTCTCTCAAAGCTATCCCCTTGCACGAATAGACAATTATTTCAATATGCTTACTTCAAAATATGATCTTCCCCCTAACCGCCTCACACAAACTAACAAAAAATTATTTCAAAATACTTATCAGGATATGATCTCTTTTCTTGTGTCTCACAAAATCTATATCTTAGTCTAAGGTGCTCTGTGTGTGTGTGTGTGTGTGTGTGGGGGGGAAGAAATGAATGTCAAAAATAGTCTTATGGTTCTTAATACCATCTATTTCTTACTCCCCCTCCTATATTAGAGAAGAAATAAATGTCAAAAATAGTCTTATGGTTCTAAATACCATCTATCTCTATTTCCCCCTCTTATCCCAAATAAAAATGAATGTCACAAACATGTCACAAAAATGAATGTTACGGAAATGGCATGAATCATGTAGAGAACACACACCAAGAGAGGGGAATATGAAGGAAGCATTTTTGCTCTTATAAATGAGCATCTCACAAAATACAACATAAGCTAAGCATGCCATACATACATGGGCACTAGAACTATAACACAACTACATCTAGAATGCGGGATAAGATAAGTTGCATATCTCGCTTATTGGTCACCAGTGTGCTCCTCCCATTAGTGGACTGAGCAGGTGGATAGAGATGTGCATCTCCATACATCTCAACACTTCCCCTCATGCTCAAGTAATGAGGAGGATGAGTGCTTGAGCTTGAACTACTCAAGCAATGTACTCCCCTAAACTGGCAAAATTAGTCAAACTTCTCATAGGGAAATGCCTTTGTGAATATATATCAATCTTCTCTCAAAAGAAATGGTAGTGATCTCTATGTGTGTTGTGTGAGCATGAAACATAGGATTATTAGTAGCTAGCATGGTGTTGGTAATATAATCGCAATAAAGAGGTATCAAATCCACCACATCATATTGATCCCCTCTAGGCGATACTCGCACGCACAAGCTCACACTTCCAAACCCTATTTGGTCTGGATTTAGATAAGGCCTACAACAAAGTCAAGCGGGATTTCATTCTGGAAGTCCTTTAATGCCTTGGGTTTGGTGATGAATTTGCCAACCTATTCTCCGTGCTATCCAAGAATGCTTCCACCATTTTATGTCTTAACGGAGAAGTTGTAGGCTACTTTGATTTATGTTAGTCTCGTGAGGCAAGGTTGCCCAGTTGCATCACTATTGTTTGCGATATGTACAATGCCTTTTATGGTAATGCTCAAAAGATATGTGGATGAAGGATGGATTAAAGGCCTGGTACTTTGCTGATAATATGATCGTGTTCACTTAGGAAGATATGCAAAGTGTTTATGCTTTAATAGAGGTGATGTAGCTCTATTGCAAGGCAACTCACAAAAGAGTTTTGCCCGTAAGTACCAGTTCAAATGCTATCGACGGTGGGCAAAAAATTTGTCAATGACTTGGGTAGAAGGGGTGAGGTTATTAGATACCTGGGGGCTCCAATAGGCTTGGGGGTGTAATACAAAAGTTTTACTAGTTTTTACAAAAATCAAATAAAAACTCAAACTCTGTAATGAATTGCCTCTAAGGCTAGAATGCCAGTCTTCTTATTGTCAAGCATATTCTCTCTGCTGTGGTAATGTATGTGGCTACCATTTGGTGCTTCAAGCATATTCTCTCTACTGGAATAACGTATGTGGCTAGCATTTGGTGCTTCAAGAAAAGTCACTTGATGATAATCAAATGGTTGCTCCGAGCATTACTCTGGGCAGAAGACAATGGAAAGAGAAAGATGCACTATGTCCCCGCGACAGTCTCAAAATGTCAAAATTACAAGGGGATTTTGGGCTATCGAATATTAGGGTCAAAAACTAGACTTTGGTTTTTGAGAAATGGTTGCCCAAATTGTTCTCTGACACCTTGTGTAGGCATTGTTGAGAGGTTTATTGAAAGGGAAAGGGTAGAGGTGTTGGCCCTTGGCCATGCCTGACATGGTATGATCCTGGTATGTTAAGCTTTTCTCTAGTTTTCCTCTAAAGTAATTGGTTCAGATACAATGAGGGGCTTGGTGTATGCTTGGAAGCTTTGTGTGGATAAGATGAAGTGGTGGTTTAAGAGGGGATGCCTGTTTGAGTGAGGGCATCTGATGGAGTAGAGCAGTCTCTCAGATACCAACCCCACTTGCTGATTGTGGATCGGCGCCAGGCTAAGTCCATTTGTAGGAAAGGGCTATGTTCATGGAATCAAATTTGTGATGCATCTATAGGTAACTAGCTTGAGCCCAATGCCATGTGAGACAAATTTTCCTTGAATGAAAGGGAGCTCTTGTCCCTAGTCCTAACCATTTTAGATATGTTACTTGAGTCATGGCCCTCAAATTGTGACGAATCCAAGGAGTGGAGGGTGAATTAATGGTTTATAAGGAAGACCACCATATTAAGGAGGATTTCTGCTAAAGTCTTGTATAGAGTGCTCCTGGAGTCACAATTAATCATGGGGTTTTCTAACAAGAAATGGAATCTCCACAGATCACCAAGCGGGTGGAGATCTCACTTTAGAATTGTCTAGAAGGGATGTAGGACTTCTAGCGAGTATGTATAACTGCCAAGTCAAGCTTTGTTAATGTGGAAATTATTACATCAGTGACTCGTTGTTCAAGCTAAACTGGCAAAACATGTATTGATCAACCCTTCATGTGCTCTTTGTGGGAAAGCGATGAAGATGCTACGTCTTTGTTGGCAATGCTCGGTGGTGAGAGACTCTTTGGACAAGATGGAATCAAAGGTAAGGAAATCTGGGTTGATGGAGTGCTTTTTCCTTGTTGATAAATGGAAAGCAATAGTATTGGGTGATGCCACTGGATTTATTTCGATTGTTTATGCGTGCTGACCGCTACATCCGAGCTACAGTTTTGGTTGTTGTTTGGCCCATAAGGAATCAAATTGTGTTCTCTAGTGTAGTTAAAGTGGGATACAAGGACACAATAGCTTTGAAAGCTACTAGAAGTGGCCTCATAGATGTTGTTAAGGTGGTGATGACAAAGTAGGATTCTCTGGTGGGCTCTTGCCTTTTTGAGTTAGTTAAGCACCTTTATGCTAGTTTCTTTCCCCAGTGGGGGTGTCCTTCTCCTCAATCCCATTGCCGTCTTGTTTGGCCCAATTTGTATGCTGCTTGTGCGTCAAGAAGATCTCGATTCCACCTCACTTCTAAGAATGAGACTTCGGCATTTCCAAGGCCAAAGACTCCACCATTGTCATCTTGAAATCTTGCTTGCATGTAGCTTTGGAGGGCAAGGTCTGGGCGCTATGATAGCTATTGGAAATCAATCAACCGATGGGAATTACAAGATGGAGGATTGGATGAGGCAGGTTCATGAATTGAGGAATGTCTGAAGATTGGCATCACAAATGGGCCATTTGGAAGCGCTCGTGAATCTCTAGAAAAACTCTTACGCCAAATCTTGAGTGACAAAAATTGCTACGAGAATTGCAGAATGGCTACAATGTTAGGGAGGAGGATTCGATCAGGATACAATCAAGCAAGTTCATGAATTCATGGATTGATTTAAGGTTGGCAGAAGCTCACAAATTGAGGGGTGGGCTTCAAAAATGGGCGATTTGGACTTCCTACTTGCCTAACTAGATCTTCTTCTCATGTGGCTATTGTCTGTGTAGCTTTGTTGGAGTTGCTTTTGGCTATTGTCTACTTTTGGCAGATACTAAGCTGCTCATGTAGCTATTGTCTGTGTAGCTTTCTGAAGCTGCTTTTGGTAGAGGTTTGAAAAATCTCGGCTAATCAATACTCTCAATTGTAGGATGGAGTTTTGAAGGTGGAGGGGATAAAGGATAGAGCGGAATACTACCTCGAGGCTTGCAAAATTGAGACTTGCGGTAGAAAGGTGAAAGTTTGGATTACATGGAGAGCTGATGCCAATGATGCATGAAGAGGAGCAGAAGATGCTAGTAAACTTTAGAAAAGGAGGGGAGTGTGGGCAAGGCAAGGAAGTGGAGTGGCAGAAGAGAGTGAAGGTTGAGCAATGAGATGGCGAGGCATATCGTTGAAGAGAGGAAAGAGACACAGGGAAGAGCACGGAGGCAAGGAAGAGAGTGAAGAGAAGGGAGGGAGAGAGGGTAGCGAGGGGAGTGGAGAGGGAAGGTGAGGGAGATGGACAAGCGGAGAGGAGGTGGAAGGCAAGGGAAGAGGCAGAAGGGGTGACAAAGCGGGAGAGGGAAGCTAGGTTAATTGAGAGCTTGTCATTAATTAGAAGTTTAGAACTTAGGTTTAAAATTTTAGTTAAAGTACCCTAACGAACTAATAAATTGAATTTTAAAAGTTGAGCAAGTATGTCCCCCGCGACAACTGCCAACCTTTAATGGAAAAAAATCAAAATTATTAGTTGCTGGTCTATTGGACTCTTACTTATGCATAATGCACACTAACACTTACAACTACAATAAAATCCCAAAAGGCAAGGCCTTAATGGGATTCCCACTTTATTTATGTAAGTGGCCACACGTGCTCAATGTGCTCTAGAGCACTGAGAACCCCTCCTAGATAGAGCATCTTCTTGCACATAATGTGGCAAGCTCTTTTTCAAGTGGACTTTCAGCTTCCATCATCTAAGGACATCTGACTTCATTTCTGATGTTTGTCTCCTCTCCATTTGTCTTGAATAGAGAAACAATGAAAGCTCCATTCTCGATCAAGTATCCTAAAGCACTTTTTAAAGTTGTAGCGTCAAACCTCTAACACACGAGCATATGAAATCAACCTACACAATGGTATCTTGAGTGAAGTACTTTTGCACTTGCCAATTACATCACCTTCCTTTTCCATTTGCACCTCCACTTGATGTGCTATATATTCAAATTTATTTATTAAATAATTTTTAAGCATAAGAATTATTTTAAAGGCTACATAATAGGCACATTATTAAATATTGAATTTAAGATATTAGACCCCAATTGTTGTTTTAAAACAGGAATGTTTTTTCTTAGTTTATTAATTTCCTAGATGTTTATTAATGTTTACCAAGGTTTCCTATATAATTTCCTATATAATTTACCAAGGTTTCTGAAAACACTGTAAAAATTCTTCCATTTTAAAAAACTTTACAAATAATAATGTTGATGCCATACTTCAACATTGGAAGCATGCATGACATCTTTTGTATAGTAGGAAATAATGTTGGTGCCATACTTCAACATGGGAAGCATACATGACATATTTTGTATAGTACTAGCTATTTTGGGATGCAAGACTTGTTTTTTTTTCTCAAAACACATTAAAAATGCTTCCTTTTTTTAAAAACGTTACAAACTTTAGTAGGCAATAATGTTGATGCCATACTTCAACATTGAAAGCATATGTGCCATATTTTGTATAGTACCACCTATTTTGGGGAGATGTGTAGGCCAATACAAATCACAAAATTGCACCAAAGAATCCCAGCAAGTGACATGTATGAAAAGTCAAATGATATCAAGAGTGAAAATATTTTGCAATCATTCTTTATAGATAGCATGTGCAATAGTAGAGGCAATGAAAAATATTCATGAAAAAGGATATCTACACACACATTTAAAGGCTACAAAGTATGGTCCCCTACAAAATATGTCCTTTACATCACAATAGATGGTCAATTTATTCAAATAGGGTCACGAATTGAAAACAATAAACTCTAAAGAGACTAACAATTTGCTATAGCAAAGTTGTTCAAGATTGTAAAGGAATCTTTTAGATACAAAATCTATTGCAACAAAATACATAACCTAAAACTAATAGCCAAAAGTTGACTAGAAAAACATGTTGTTTAGTCATCTCAGGAAAATCCAATGTCAAACCTTATTTTGTTAAATGTAAAAGTTCCAAAACATTGTTTTCATAAGTTGTCTAGTTAGAGTGGGTACTCAACCATGTGAAGATCAAATATGGCATAGTTGCTTTGTGTGCCAAGGAGATTCTAGAGTTTTGGGGAGGATAAGGTAAGAAGGAATCATATTCTAGAATGTGGACCCTCTTTCTACTATGGAGCACACCTCTAAGAAAGGAGTAGGAAAAGGGAAGGAGAGGACACCTTTCCCCCTGAGAAAATAATGAGCAAGCAGAGCCCACAAGTCATCTCTTTCTAGAGAGGGCACCTTTTTTGAGAGGGCATCTCAAATGGACGACAAGACACTTCTTTTCCTAGGGAGATTAGGGAAAGGGCTAGAAAATGGGGAGCGAGTAGAGCTCGTAAGCCAATTTTTGAGGGCGAGAGAGCCGGCTTCTCCAACTTTTTTGGCCATCATGGGCGTGGTCACATATCAGGATACGGTATTGATTGTGGCTCCCAAATCGTTGGCATTGAGATAGCATGAGAGTAACAATGAGAATGACGGCGGTGCAGATTATGATTATGGAAGGGTTAAAATCGGATTGTGGATTTGATCAGCCCTTTCCTTGAGGCGGAGGGAGGAGGTGGCTATTGGAGCATGTGGGTGTGCGATTGAGTCCAACAAAATTTGTTGGGCTTGTTTGGTTACTATGTGCTGGAATGCCTTTAGAGCTTGTTCGCACGTGAAGATTCGTTGCAAATCGAGGAGAAAACTAGGTTGCAAATTCATTGGGCTCATGCATAGGCAGTCTCCAAGCAGTTTCAGATTGTTTTCAATGAGATAAGAAAACTCTCCCACGAGCATTTGCTACCCCTGGTTTTTTCTTCCTTCCAAGAAGGAGGGCAACCGGTTTTTTCTTGACTTGCGACCAAGATATGAAAATCTGCTCCACGCGAACTTGCAGATTGCCAACTCCACATTTTGGTTTCAAATCCAATGGACTTGCTTGTACAAGCTCTTAGTAGGCTACTCGAGCTTGCCTGCCTTGTCTGCATCCATCATGACCATGCCAGTCTATAGTCTCTATATAGAGAGTTTACCATGGGCCTATTTCCACGGCATGGAATTGTGTTGCTTCTTTGGGCATCGGTGGCAGGACGCTGATTGACGTTGATTAATAGCCAAAATTCATTTGTTAAGAGGGAGGGCTGGACATTAGAACTTGGCAGAAGCTGGTTGCAAGATTGAGAGCTTGACGTTAACAGGGAGGGAACTTGGCGAAAGCTGGTTTGTAAATCAGGTTTTGCACATTTGGCACACCCGTAGTGCAATGGAGTTGGGTACTACCATGTCTTTGCCTGCACAAATTGCGCGGTGAAATGCTACGCCCAATAGATGCCAGCTCGTGTTCTTGCTTACACAGATTCGTTTGCTTAGCTTTCGAGGGAACCAGCATTAGCAGGTTGTGTGCAACGAACTGCTCATACCTTTCATTTAGCAAGGCGGCGATTGAAAAATTTGGAATCCACCAGCTTGGGCAGGTTGCAATGAGGAGTGGCACCGCAATGCTTGCGTGGAGAGACGAAAACCCGGTCTTGAGTGTGGTGGCGAGGCTGTTGGCAAGTGGGAACGTTCTCAGTGTGAGCATTGATTGGCGATCGCGATTAGGTAAGAGGGCTTTCCCGCGATGGCAAATATGCCAGGATTTGCCATGATTTGCCTCAACACGGCATTTTTCGTTGGCAATTTTGGGCACTGCAGGTGCTCCGGTGGAGACGGAAAGTCTTCGTCTCCACCTGGGCATTACGGGGCTAAACCCCTTTTCTTGCCAAAAAAGCAATGATGGAAATAAATTTGTGATGCCAGAAGCTCTCCATTACTGACAATTACTGACAGACGGGTGAATGCTAAAGTATACAGGCTAAGCGGGGACGAACACTGCTATATTGCAAGGGGCTGGCATAGTTGCGAGCCTTTTTCTAACACTGAGAGGGAAAGGGGGCGGGGGGAATGGGCTCTTGTTGGAGATAAAAATGAGGAGGCGAGGGCGAAAGGGCGTGGAGGGAACTTGGAAGGAACGTGGAAGGTGGGGGGGAAGCTTCTAGATGACGTGTGAGAACAAAGTGCTATTTTTTGCATTGGCATCTTCGTCGTGGGTGTTCTTCGTTAGAGCTCCGCTTCGCCATAGCCATCGTCCTCTCCATTCATCCTTCAGAGCTCTGCTTCGCCATAGCCTTCTAATCCATCATCCTCTCCATTTGGGTTTCCTTCCCTTCCTTCATTTCCCTCCCCTCTGGCTATGGCCGATGCTCCCCCCTTCCCCTCCGACCTCCCTTCCTCCCCTGATCTTTCCCTCCCCTCCTCCTCCTCCTCCTCCCCTTCCTCCCCTGCCGACCCTGGTAGCTTCGACTGTAACATCTGCCTCGAACTCGCCCACGACCCCGTCGTCACCCTCTGTGGCCACCTCTTCTGCTGGCCTTGCCTCTTCCGTTGGCTCCGTGGCCACGCCACCTGCCAAGAATGCCCCGTCTGCAAGGCCATCGTCGAGGAAGACAAAGTTGTGCCGCTCTACGGTCGCGGGAACGCTGGATCCTGTGATCCCCGGAAGAAATCGGTGCCTGGGGATAGCATTCCTCACAGACCGACCGGCCAAAGGCCTGAGACGGCGCGTCCTCCCGAGAACCTCTTCCAGCAGCCTGGGTTCAATTTTATGGCTGGGCCTGGTGGTCCTATGGCTACCGCCCGTTTCGGAAATTTCACTTTCTCTGCTGGATTTGGACTGTTCCCATCGCTTTTTGGGTTCCAGATGCACGGCATCCCTGACAGTACTGGTTTTGGTCCTGGATATCCCTTTGGCATTCCCATGGGGTTTCATGGCGCTCAATCCTATGCACCTCCATCCACGGTATCTGACCAGCAAGAGGCGAAGCTTTCTAGATTGTTGATGTGCCTTGGTTTCCTTGTATTTTTGTATATAGTTTTCTTTTAGATCTACTTAAATTCGAGAAAACGAAGCCCTTCATTTGATTTAGCAGACCTCAATATCCGATGGTCGTGGTGTTTTTCTATCAACTTCTTCCGCTATGTAAAGGAGAAAAGGTGAACTCAGGTGAATTTTATTGTGAGCACATTACTTAAATGTGTGCTTGCGTTAATGTACCTACAATTGCTGTCAAGACATGGTCTGGTTGTACTTGGAATAATTGCAGATGGAGATAATTGATGATGAGCAATGTTCCGAACTCATTGACCGGCCATTAGATGAGGGTCATTGACTTCACATGGTATGTGTCTTTTCTCATCTATAGGCTTGTATCAAGGCTTAAAAAATCTGTCTATATATTTCAGTGCTCTGAATAAGTTGGTCCTATCTACCCTCTCCTCTCCTTTCTCCCTCCAACCTTGTTTCTTTCTCTTTCCTGTTTGTTTCGTTTAGTATTTCCTTTTCTATATTTTGCCGTCTAGGTAGCAGCATTGCTGTCCACCCCGCTGCTTTAGCGGGGCAAGCTGTTAGTTCACAGTTCAAGTAGTTTATGTTTTGCACGTGCGTGTATTGTGGAAGATGGAGGCTTTTAGTAGAAAATTCTGCTTTGATTCTTGGTCTGGTGGAACGCTCCTCTCTCAGTTTCTCTTATGTAGAAGGATAGAGCCTGTTAATTTGAAGTTTCTGCTTGATTCTTGGTTGTAAGCCGTGGATTCATCCCATTAAATCATGTGTAGGGACTGTCTTTTGCTTCGAGGTAGGTGTGAAATCGAATGCTATGGTATGTAGTTTATGTTATGCTGCTGTAATGAAAGGGCAATGAGGGCAATGAAATAAAGGCACAAGTTTTCTCTTCTTTTTGGGGAGTTTGCAACGTTACCTAGAGCTGACAGCCACTATACATGAGCATTGGATGTCGAGAATGTAGACACCATGGTCTAGAGTGCAGTTTGGCCAAATGCAGTAGAATGGTCAACTCTATACCTTCCTTCAGATCCTTTATACCAAGAGAACACTTCGAGCTAGTCATTCGGTTAGATACTAAGGTTAAATGCATTGGACTGGTAGGATTTATAGACTGATGTTCATGCACAAGGTTATCGTGTATCTAACCCACTAGCTCAGTGTGTTCTCTTGGTGAAGCTATAGAAGTGGGCGTTAACCCTACCATGAAACAACAGCTACTTCATTTGACGTCCACTAGCAAAGGACCCTTGCTGAGCACCGTACTCAAGCCCCTAAACGTGCTCTTTGCATGCTGCGTGCCCTTATGCTTGTTTACATTTCCAGACCAACATTAATGCACAAGGTCATTGTTACCGTTTGTGGAAACGTAAACAATGGGTAGGTAGCATCTAAAAAGCATGTTTAGGAGCATGAGTACTGTGCTGAATCTAAGCTTCAGCCCTGCAAAAAGGGTCCCTAAATTGTGTTTGCTTGCTACCGTATACAACAGTTGCTATTTAAAACTGGCAATGTTTATGAATGCCATATTTGACTTAGTGCAGTGTATGTGTTTGCAGAGGCGCTGCAAATCACATGCATTGTTTGAAGCTGTGTTGAATGAGATGGGATTACTAGTGGAAGCTGCTGGACTGGTTTGATAAGAGTAGCTTTGCTCACTAAGTTATCTCTTTTGCCTTTTAGATTTTTTCCATATCTCTTGTCCTCCCACAGTTCTGTTTCTCATTGTTCTTTTGCTCCATTTTCCAAAATTCAATTTCAAAATTGGATATATTCTAGTCTTATTAAGGTACACATAGATTTTTTCAAAGAGGATAGTATGGAAAGAATAATTGCAATGAGGAGCACGATTGCTGTATTGAATCCCAACTCTACTCTTCTAGGTCCTTCCAACTGTGCTTGTTTGCTGTTGTGGTGGTGTGGACCAGGTATGGTCGACTCCCTGCTGTACAAAGACTCATTGACAGACTCCTCATTTGAAGGCCTGCTGGTTGGGTTGTGATATATAGGGGACTATGATATTTCCGGTAGGAGTTGGATCATCCTTTTCGATGAGTGGGTGTTGGAGTCATCTCCTCTCCCCATGCTTGGGCCCCCTATATAAGAAGGGGGAGTGACTCGTGCAACATACCAGGTTTGAGAGGGAGACGAGCTATGGTGGCTGCCTTATGGCACTGTCTGGATGCATTGTGGGTTGCCATATGGGCATAAGAGGCCCAGCCAGAAGTGTGGGGCTGAAATGGCTTTGCTTTAACGGCCATTGATGGGCAGCAGAGTTGAAGGTCAAATATACCAGAAGGGGAGAGATCCAGGTCAACAGACGAGGGTTGATCTGACTGCATTTGAGTTGACCTGGTCAAGGACCTCAATTGGTGACCTTTAGCAGCTAGTATTCCGGCTGGAGGTTGGGGGCAGACCTTCCTCTCCATTATCTAATGGGGCCTCAGGGCGCCATTGTAGACATTCAATGCAAGGACCGAAATTTAATGGGAGTGCTTGGGAATCTACATACTCCCTAGAAAAGTACCAGGGGGGACAAACTCCAAGTACTTTTCTTTGCATGGACATTTGTCCATTTGAAGGGGAGGTAGTCGATGATGCGGGCTTTTCTTTTGAAAATAGTGTATATCTAGACCTTATTCAATTCTGTTTAACATGTTTCTTAAAACTTGTCTTTGATTTATTAACTGCAATTTTGAATGTTGGGGAGGAATATAAATTTCTTCAAAAAGAGATTGTGGCCATTGGGAAAATGGAGCTAACAGGGAGTAGGTGTTTCATGAAGAGGATGATGAGATGGATGTAGATCTTGCACAAGTGGCAAAAGTACTTGGCTCAAGATACCATTGTGTATGTAGGTTGATTGCATATGCTCGTGCTAGAGATTTGACGAGGCAACTTTAAAAAGTGCTTTTCAGTTTGAAGGATTCTTGCTCGAGAATGGGGCTTCCATTGTTTCTCTATGCAAGCCACATGGAGAGGAGACACACATCACAAATGAAGGCAGAATCCTTGGACGGCGGAAGCTGAAAAAAAGAGCTTGCCACTTTATGTGCAAGAAGATGTTCTATCTAAGAGGGGTTCTTAGTGCTCTGGATCAGATTGAGTAGATGCAACCAATTATAGAAACAAGGTGGGAGGTGTACGTGTGAGTGTGCATTATGCACAAGTAAGAGTGGTTAGTCCATCAACTAATAATTTTGATTTTTTGTTATTCTCTTTATACCAGTTTTTCATTAAATTTGGTCAAGGGGAACATCCTACTCTACTTTTTAAAAATTCCATTAATTCGTTTGTTAGGAGAAATTTCAAACTGAAGAAGAGCGTGTCCCCCTCCACCTCTTTCGTTGCCTTTCGCCTCCTCTCCCCTCGTGGTCGTCTCCCTCACCTTCTCCCTCTACTCCCCTCCCCTCTTCACTCTCTTCGGATACGCCTATTGTGTGCGTCTTGGCATTGTTGCTACGAAGTAAAAAACTCTCACCGTGTATAAGCCATCCTTCCCGGTGGTTTCATGTCGTGTGTGTGCTCGATCCTCGTGGTCGAGTTCGGATACGCCTACTGTGTGCGCCTTGGCATTGTTGCTATGAAGTAAAAAACTCTCTCTTCCCTCGTCTCTACTCTCTTTTGTGCCTCTCTTCCCTCTCTTTTGCCATTTGCCTCGCCATCTCCCTCTCTCTTTAGTGATCTACCTGGTTCTCTTCATGCAACATTGGCATCGGCTCTCCATTGAATCCAAACTTTCGCCTTTTTCCCATCGAATTTGCAAGTCTTAGTTTTGCAAGCCTCAAGGCTCTATCCTTTACCCCCTCCACCTACAAAACTTTATCCTACAATTGGGAGTATTGATTAGTAGGGATTTTTCAAACCTCCACCAAAAGTAGCATCAAGTCACACATACATTACCTATGTAAAATAGCTTTTGTTTGCCAAAAGCCCTCAAGCAACTCCACAAGCTAGGCAGACAATAGCTACGCGAGCAAAAGCTCTAATTGGGCTAGCAGGAAGTCCAAATTGCCCATTGGTGAAGTAGACCCCTCAATTCGTGAGTGTATGCCAACCTTCAAACGACCCGTCAATTTGTGAACTTGCCACATCGAATCCTCCTCCCTACCACCGAGGCCATCTTGTAGTTGTCGTCAAAATTTTTCACACTAAAGATTTGGCGCAACAGTTTTTTTTAGATTTGTGAGCTCGTGCTTTCTAATGGCCCATATGTGAGGCCAATCTTCAGACATTTCTCAATTCATGAACCTGCCTCATGAAAGGGAGCTCCTTGCCATGGTTGTCTTGTAGTTCTTGCTTGGTTAATTGATTTCCAATAGCTATTATAGCGCCCAAACCTTGTTGGCCCTGGGGATTTCCAATGCTACACGCAGGCAAGATTCCAAGGGGACAATGGTGCAGTTTTTGCCTTGGATATGCTATATAGTAGAAGACTACTTGGTAGTTTCTTTGAAGAAAAGAAGATGACTACGTTGTAGTTTAGTGAAAAATGTGTGTAAGTCTTCAGTTTTACTTGGTGCAAATTTGTTGCATTGCATCTTTTAACTCTATGTGAATAAGTTTGGCTCCATTACTTTCCAAACAAGGGAGTACAAGTACTCGTGAGCACTGCCTTCTATATTCAATGTAAAATTTTACTCTTTTTTTTTTACTATGGCGAAAAAAAAAGAATGTATGTGTACGTGTATGTGTATGCGTATGTGAATATATGCAATATGAAAGCATTGTCTATATATCAATACCATGTAATTGTTATGGAAATAGGGTCAATTATTGGAGCCATTCACATTTAGTTTCCTTTCCGAGAAACTGTGGTGGTGTTTCTCTTGGGGGAAATAGAAATTGTGAAAGAGTGCTTTAAGATTAGAAATATGAAAGTGTTTTCGAGCCTTTTGTTTTCTTGTCTTGTTGTGATTCAATATGTCTCATGGTTCAACAGAGGTATTTAAAGTGGTCGGATCTTGTTCTTCGGAATCTAGAAAAGATAGACAATCTCATGTTGGTGTTGACTATAATAAAGTACTATAGCGG
The DNA here is from genome assembly GCF_047967505.1 of Dipteris shenzhenensis. Classification (NCBI taxonomy): domain Eukaryota; kingdom Viridiplantae; phylum Streptophyta; class Polypodiopsida; order Gleicheniales; family Dipteridaceae; genus Dipteris; species Dipteris shenzhenensis. The sequence continues at coordinate 36,100,185 of NC_141616.1, read as the reverse complement.
ATAAAAGTATATTAAGAATGTGTAAAATTGAATCTTTATTTTATTGGTACTTGAGATGTGCTTTAGCGGGGATTTTCAATTTTTGAGCAAAACCATCCAAGCATTTGAGCAAATTGGATCGGAATGTAGTTTTTTTGTGTCAAAGTTTATTAAATGAATCCAAATGTATGGACCCCTTTTGTAATTAAAGGGGTCATAATTGAGTTTGTTAGAAGGAAATATATCTACATGGGAATGGAGCAATGATAAGAAAAATGTCAATAAGCCAATCTCTCTCTCTCTCTCTCACACACACACACACACACACACACACACACACACACACACATGCACACATGCCTCCAAAAGGGACATGGCATGCTGAAGGATCATGATCACAATTGGAAAAATGAAGGAGGCTCCTTAATCTGTGAAAAATTCAACACCCCCACGAAAGGATTAGCTAAACTACAGTTAGCGGCTAGGAGATACCACTTAGATGGTCCAAAAATGTACCTCTCAAGAGGGAAGGAACTAGATCCAAACTGAGACCACATGGGTTAAGCAACTCACCCACTTGTAGTGGATCATAAGGAAAAAGGACAACCACAAATAATGATGATGTTTGGCGAGGAATTGAGGGGTGTCTACAAACCCCATATATAACACCTTCGAATTCGAGGAATTACAACAAAAATTATTTGACTACTAGGGAGAAGGGGCATTAGGGAAAGGAGCCCCTCACACCACAAATACCCTCCACCACCTTGCCCACTTCCCCATGTAATTACCTACAGTGCACCCGTAGCTAGGCGGCATGTATATGTTATCAAGGAGCATGGGAAAGGTACTTAGTACCCAAAGATCTTGTACATGTGAAATTATTTTTGTGCCTTCCTTCCCTTAGCTCAGTCACCAATGGCCACTTGAATACCCTATCCCAAACGGAATCTGAGGGGCATCGAGCCTAGTGCATAGAGAAGACAACCGGTCTTGAACTCCCTACACTTCAATTCTTATGACAACACAGTCTTCGAGACTCCCCAAGCATTGGAGAGAAGGCTGACATCCCTAGCGTGATGGCCGAGCCTTGACGCAAGCCTACTCAAACAACGAGAAGACCTCGACCGACAAGCTTGACAACCACTGAGCACTATGGAGGGAGCACAGGTGAATGGAACTATTTCACTCTCCCCCTCCTACCCATACTCAGACTAGTTTTCTTCCCTCATCAACTGATAGGAGCAGATGCACTATTGATCCATCAAGAGAAGGCACACTGCCTCCCCTCCTTTCTCATATGCGTTTGCACCCAAAAAGCTACCACCAGTACTAGCTAAAGGCTTGTCAAAGCCTGATGAAGCTACTGGGGATGACTCACAACCTGCAAGCCCTTCGCCAATCGCCTTGCTCTCTCCCTTTAGAGATTGCGGGTGATAGCTTTGGGGCATAGTATACATGAACGACAACCCGGTGGAGTAGATTAAATGTGCATTTCTAATATTTCGCATAATACTATGAGTCAAACACTCTACGAGTGAAGAAATACACACAAAATCTAGTCCATGAATGTAGAAGATAGTTACTGAGGGATTTCCCTTGAAAAAGCGGTAGTTTAACCTCTGCTTGTCATATTGCTACGACTATGTGACTTGAGTGCGTGATGCTATGATGCTTAGTGCAGACATACGAGCTACCTAAGCTTTCGAAAAGCTGGCCCAAAGTCCGTAATGATTAGAACACACTATTCAAAATTTTTGGACTTGTGTAAAGTCCAATTTGAGAAATGGACTAAAAAACAATCCAAAAATTTTGAATATACTAGTAATGTTGGTTTTTGAACTAGATTTGACAACTCAAAACAAAAGATTTGATGATGAAGTACTAAGGACATCAATGCATAACCAAATCTCTTACAAAGGTGGTCTACATAAACATCTTCATAACTTCACAAAAATCTCCTACAAAGGTGGTCTACATAAACATCTTCATAACTTCTTGTGAATTGAGCTACTATCACCTAAGAACATCAATAGATGACCAATAATAGATGACCAATTCTCTTAGAAAGGTGGTGTAAATAAACACCTTTATGTATAAGTGGTGTGCACACACATTTATGACCATTTCTTTTAGAAAGGTGGTGTACATAAACCCCTTAGAAAGGTAGTGTAGATAAATCCTTTTATGTGTAAGTGGTGTACATATACACCTCACTTGGTATTAAAAAACACCCTTAACTATAAAAATACATTTGACATAAAGTTTAAAATACACCATTAAGTATAAAATGGACCTCATAAACAATCTTTATACACAATAATGAGAGTAAAGAAATAAAAAAAGTAGTAAACTTTTTATTAGATATTCGCTTTACATAGAAGTTCAAAACATGTGATCACAAAGCCATCAGCCATCATGTTACTCAGTACCAATGTCCTCAATGCCAGGCCCTTGACTACCAGGGTCCTGAATAATAGGCTTCTTTAAGACTAGAGTCTCAGTAGCAAGGTCCTCGGTAGTTTGCTCTTCAGTTCCAAGGACCTGACTAGTAGGCTGCTCTAGAGTCTCATGACCAAGTTCTTGGTGAGTAGGGACCTAGCTACTAGGTTCCTGACTAGTAGGCTGCTCTGGAGTCTCTAAGATCATGGTTAAAGAACAATCTATGCCTCCTGGTAACTCCTCCTGGTCATGCTTTGCCTCGTCCATACCTTCTTTGAGTAAGGCTTCCTTGCTTGATCCACTTGCATGTCCTTGACCCAAGGTCAAGGGTGCCTTCCTCACTTTTAATTTCAAGGGAAGTGCTTCCACCTCTTTAGCCTTACCTTTTCCTGTGACATGCTGTAATACTACTTCTTGCTGCCGCGAGCCTTTCCATATGATGAGTGGAACCTCCTTGACTCTAGTTGACAATTGATCACCCTTATTCTTTGTGCGGATTTCTTCTTGGTGTAAGTCATCGGATGCAGAGCTTTCATCCTCATCATCACCTGAGCTAGAATCATCACCCTCAGACTCACTACCCTCATCTTTGACATTTTTCTCACTACCCTCTTCTTTGACATTTTCCTCTTCAAAGAAGGTAGTGCAACTGTAATATGTATCAAAGAACTCAATTTGATGGGGGGTATCAATGACATTTATATTTCTACCTTGGCATAGCAATTTCTCAGCAGCAAAACCCATTCGATACAATGCTACTTCCCACCCATCATTTAGTAAATTCTTTGTCATCTCTAGTATCACATCAGGATCCATCGGCTTTCTGTAATCCACCATTGCTGCATCAAGCTTAACCTTATTGTCCTCAAAGTAATGAAGCTCGAGAGTCCTTAAAGGAATTTTGATTAGATTGCCACCACCCTTGTATAAGAAGCACATCAAGAAAGGCTGCACATCAAGAAAGGCTGCAAGACTTGAATGGCAGTGCCTTCCAAGACAGTCATATGATTGCGTAGGACTATACCATGGTATACTTTTGAAAGTAAATACCCAAATGCAGATGTCAAACTCACATACAAGGCATCCCTTTGTGATTCTATCACGAACAGGACCAACGTTGATCTTTTCTTATCTGCCATAGGACCTTCTACGATAAACCGCACAAGTTCAACTATCCGTGACATTGCAAGGTCTTGCAATTCATCTATGAAAAATACGCATGGCTTCTCCCAAGCATGACCGCTCATTGTTATGAAATGCTCTGTATCAATGCCATTGATGTGTGCAAATTTTGTATCATTCTCTAATAGCAGGATATCATAGGAGAAGCTGAATGGAGAACCATCATCTAAACCACCAATTGCTCTACCTTGGGCAGTGGACTGCAAGGCCTTTTTCTTGATGTCCATATATTCTGTCTCAACAACCTTTGGCATTTTAGCTCTAAGATTCTTTGTTGGTGTTGCATCTGCATCCATTGAAGCCAACTACTTTCTAGGCCACGTCTTATCAAGGAGTTGACCTAGGCTAAGTGCTTTCTTCTTATCCACATCAATAAACTTGCCAGCTAACTCATCATCAGATTTTAATAAAAATAATAGTGCCGAGAGAGCAGCCTCACTTTGAATCATTTGGGTGACCACTTCATCCAAGTTGCTATGCTTGCACTTCTTTCCAAAGAAGCAGTCACCACTTAGGATCTTCTTGCATACTTCTTCTGTTATTGCATCTGGAACAAACCTCAATGCTCTCCACTAAATAATAGACATCGGTTTCTTTATTTCTTTCCTATGAGTTGCAGTGTGCTCTGGTGCCTCAAAGGATATCTTCCCTATCTCATATGCTTGGCAAACATCCACCATGCTCTGAAACACTGAGTCCTCGTGGAAGACAATGCAAGTAACTTCCCTATATCTTGCAATGGCAGTGTTTAAATCCTTTGCCTCAACCTTATTACTTGGTATGCCTTGCATATTGCTTACAATACCTTTCAAGCATCTATAGAACCGAGTCCTCTTTGCCATGTACTTAGATGTAGGTCTCCTGCCCTTCACTGTTTGTGGCTTTCCATAGCCCATCCATAACTCCCTTGCCTTTATCAAGATCTTAGAAAGAGAAGAGCTTTTTTTCAACCTAAATGGAGTAGTGGCAAGTTTCCTTTTCTTCCCTCATCAAGGGCGATCCTACAAGCTTCACAAAAGTGTTGCCCATCAATGGGCTCAAGCCTGCATCTTTTCAAGAATCTATTCTTTGTTAGCATGTATCTCTTCTCGATGTCAGTCCCATATCAGCTTTGGTACAAAGCCTCTCCACGAACAAAGTCACTCCTTCTAAAGTTCTCAAAAGCATCAAGAAAGTCCATGAGCTTTTGAAATGTGACATCAGGCAATGTAGGATCATCTTCTTGAAGTCTCTTAAATGCCATAGGACAAAGAGTGATATTAGTGGCAACTGGAGTTCTTATTTTTCTCGTATCTTCATACAATTTGCGTGCAAATGTCTTATCTAGCTTTCTTTGATTTGTGAACAACGAAGCTCGATCAATAAGCATTGTGGCCACGCTGAATTGTGAAAATCCCCAAATGTACCCCTCACCCTCTGGAGGATGTAAGTCTATCACACTTATAGAAAAGTCTTCGAGACTTGTATCTTCTTCTTGCGGATCCTCCTGTTCATCGCTATCCAATTTTTTGCCTGGTTTTAAATAACCTGCACTTGAACGATTTGCACGTGGAGTAGGAGTTATTTTTTCTCTCTTTCTAGGAATAGCTGTAGAACTTGAATTTGCTCCATGATCACTCCTTGTTCCTGTAGTTGCAGCAGTCGATGGTGTAGGTACAGTTGGAGATGCTGTAGTTACTACTGCAGATATTGTAGTTACTCTTGCCGGAGTGATCGTAGTTATCACCACAGATATTGGCGGTACAACTTGAGGGTTACACGTTATAGATGGCGTACTTACTGCTGCACTTACTGCTGCTGAAGGTATAACACCACCACTTGGAAATGCATCCCACATTTTCTTCAATGCTTCTAAGGCACTAAGTAATTCTTGGGATCCCTCAATTGAATCTAGTAAGGGCTTCAAGAAGTGCTTGTACGTAACTCGTAACTTGTAAACCACCTCGTCATTCTTTCCTTTGCACACAACTTCTATCAAATTGTTTTCTTTAATGTTGATGTTTGAGACCATGCCACCATTTCTTACTGCCTCTGGAGAATATTTCACGCTTGACACATTCTCTGCAATGATCACCAAAAAATACTTTGATTTACGCTCCATAAAATACCAAGCATGTTCAAGGTATTTGAAAGACACCTTGGAACCAAAATTGGAAGCCATAGTTTTTTGAAAAACAATCAAAAATAAAAAATGAGAATTACAATGATTTTCAAACTCAAAATATTAAATAAATTTCTAATTAAATATTATTTTAAGTTTTATTTATTTTTAATTTTTAAAATAAAATAAAATAATTTATTTTTTTCATCTTTTTTTAATTATTTTATTTTAATTAATTAATTTATTTTTATATCTAAAATTTAATTTAATTTAAAAAAATTTAAGTTTTATTTATTTTAACTTTTTTTATTTTTTTAAATAAATTAAGTTAATTAATTTTTTTCATCTTTTTTTTCCTTCTTTAAATTAAATTAAATTAACTTTTTTGTCTTTAAAAATGAAATAAAAATTTTAAGCCCTTTGGGGGCCTAAGGTAGGGGAGGGATTACCCCCAACCTGTTGCGTGCGCAATAGGTTAGGGGTTAACCCCCTCCTCTCCTCTCGCCTCCCCCATCCTACTTCTTCCTTTATGCAACAGGTTGGATATATTCCCCAACTGTATATCAAATTGTTGCACAAATAAGAATTTTTCTAGCAACAGGTTGGGGGATATATCCAAGCTGTTGCACAAATCAAGAATTTTTCTTATTTGTGCAACAATTTGATATACAGTTGGGGAATATATCCAACCTATTGCACAAAGGAATATATCCAACCTGGGAAGTATATCCAACCTGTTGCACAAATTAAAAAAATTCATTAAATTTTGGTTGTATTATTTAGGGTTAGGGTTTAGGGTTTAGGATTTAAGATTTAGGGTTTAGGATTTAGAGTTTAGGGTTTAAGGTTTAGGATTTATTGTTTAGGAGTTTAGGATTTAGGGTTTAGGGTCTATGAATTAAATGTTTAAAGTTTAGGATTTACAGTGGTTAAGATGTTTTGGTATTAATTATTTAAAGTTTAGGATGTAGGGTTTAGGTTTAATGCCTTCTCTGCTAGTTTTGATATAGGAGTTATTAAGTAATAATAAGCTCAATGATTATTTATTATGTTCATTTTGAGTTTCTAATCTATTTTTGTACATAAAACAGGTATTCACTCTAATAGAGGGTATGGATGTGGTGTTATATAAGAAGAATGAAGTGGTGGCTTTTGGACGAATTCATAGTCTTGATCCTATAAATGTGTCATTTCCAATGTTGTGGTGAGAGAAGATGTGTAGTGATAATCACCAACGTTGTAAATCCTGAAGTACATTTAAAATATCCACATGGAGACTTTGAAACATTGGGAGATATCTTATAATGTGACATATTTGATATGCAAGCACACAGAATACTCTGGGACCAAGACGAAATTGTTCCAAAGACATACTTTCAAGATATTAAGAAAACTTATTTTGAGGGGGAAAAAGTAGAGATGTTATCTTGCTCCGGAGAAGTTTTAGCAATTGGTAACTTTAAGGGCTATGCTTAGAGTTTTCTCTGTATAGTGGAGATAATTAAGTTGACTAGTGCAGGTGTAATTCAAAATGCAATGGATAGTACTTCACATTTAGACGTGCATAATACTACGTCTCAACTACAAGTTCATAGTACTTGTAAATGGGGGTTAGCTTTCTTGAAATCAAGTTTGCCCAAGACAGTTTCCTTTAATGTCATGAAAGACACAACAGAATACTATCAGAAGAAAAAGACTATAACACAAATGGGATCCAAATTGATAAGAAGCTATAGTAGTAATCAAGAGTATCATAGTGGCATGCTCACAGGTATTGAGGACATTATAGTAAGAGATGTTAATGTAGAAAAGGTTTCTTGTGTTGCAAGTGACTCAAATATACTCACTGGTATAGAAGACTTGTCTTGTGTTGCAAGTGACTCGAACAGGCTCATTGGTATAGAAGACTTGTCATCATGTGTTGCAAGTGACTCAAACAGGCTCACTGGTATAGAAGACTTGTCCTATGTTGCAAGTGACTCGAATAAGCTCACTGGTATACAAGACTTGTCTTGTGTTACAAGTGACTCAAACATGCTTACTGATATAGAAGACTTGGTAGCCGTAAGGCGCGGAGGACCAGGCACCAAATCCTTAAACTTGCCAAGAAGTGACATAGATATCCACCCTCCTCGTGTGGCGTGCGTCCGTGAGAAGTGAACTTGAAAAAGTGTCGAATTGGTGATCTAGTAGGAGATGTGAATAGAGCACATGAAATGAAATACTTTTTCTTTTTACAGCAAGAGTAAACTACCCACGATTAGAGAGTTACAGTTCCAGAGATTTCAATATATAAGCAAAAATCGTTGCATTTTCATCACTTCCTACTTGTTGGCCCAATGATAAGTCTCCCTTTTGTGAAGGGAGAGGTCTTGGGTTCAAATCCCACTCTTTAATAAAAAGAGAGGAGAGGAGAGAAGAAGGAGAAGAGAAAGAGAAAGAGAAGAAGAGAGAGGGGGCATGGGATCTGTTACAGTTTTACAGAAACCCAGAAAAACTATCCGCGACCAGAAGACGCAAGAGCCCAGAAAACCGTCGCGATCTGTCCCTGATGCATGTGGGTGTACACAGTGGACATGCGAATGTGCACGTGGGAGCTCAGAGGGAGCACCAATGTTGCAGTTCTGTAGATGCAATCGGTATGAGCAGAAGATTTGCCAACCAGAATACACGTAGGAACCATAAGCAAAAAGTAGGCCGACTAAAGATTCGCTAGCCAGAATACACGTAGGAACCACAAGTAGAAAGCAGGTCTACTGGGAGCATAGAAGCAGGGAGGTTTTGTAGCTGTAGAGATAGGGAAGGCACACAGTTTGGAGGTGCAAAAGTAGAGAACTACACACGGAAGAGGCCGCAGAGCCACACCCAGTCGTAGGAGTAATATTTTTTACACCACTAGCCATGGAGATTTCGATCCCAGCAACCACACCATTTTTGTTAGCCGAAAAAGAAATCAAGACAAGAGGCTAGAGGATAGGTATGGCAATGCTCGAGGGCCATAGAGGAATAGGGAACATGAGGGGAGGAGCATTAACATGGGAGGGGAAAAGGGATTAGAAGGGAAGGGAATGAAGAGGGAGACTACGGCACAAGGGGAAAGGGAGAGGGGGAAGAGAAGCATGTACATGATGGGAGGAGGAATGTAAAGATGGAGACATCAAGAGAAGAGGACCATGCTTCATTTGAAAGGAAGGGAAGGAGGAAATCAAAGTACTAGCTAGGTGGCTTTACAAGAATGAGCGTGTCTCATCAAGGAATAGCCCCCTTATTTTATAGCCAAGAGAGAGGGTCTCTCCCAATAAATGCATCCTCCCACATGCATGGTGTGTGTAAAAGAGTCTCCCATGTGGGCTAGGCAGTTATGCACTCTCAATTGTGTGCGATAACACTTGGCCACATTTTTCCACATATATTAACTCCCATATCCCAAGTCTATGATACTCCCTTGGTCTCTTCCCAATTTTATAATACGTTCAAACATCTAGGAGGACAAGTGGAGGGTTGGCACAAGGAATCTTGCCACCTCATCCTACTTTCCCCATTATTTAACTTGCACTCTTGGACCTTCTATACCTCCCCCACATGGGCCTATCCTATATGGAGGGAATAACCCAATATAATATCCATTTCCACCTATTTTATATTACTTCTCCCATGGACTTTGAGCCATATCTCACTAAATGCAGGCATGGGACTGCCTAGGTGGAGGGGTGGCACATGGAGGAGCCATGCCACCTTAACATTTTATAATATTACTACCATGGATTATGCACAATGCACCTTATGGGTCCTCTTACGTGGAAGGGTGGCACATGGTCATGCCCTGCCACCTCAATCCTGGGCCCTATGCACACCATATTTTATTATACTATTGCCACACATACAAACACACACTCATATTTATGCCTTTTTCCCTTAGACAAATTTATCCATAAGAGTACTTCTACCCTCTATCTATTGCATGCATAGAAATGTATGGGCCATTTTGCGAGAGAGAGAGAGAGAGAGAGAGAGAGAGAGAGAGAGAGAGAGAGAGAGGTGGGGGGATTTTTATAGAATTTTTGTATGTGGTTTTGAGAGAGAGAGAGAAAGAAAGGTGTAGGGGTCGATCAATGCTAGGAGAAGATGAAAGGGCATGAATATCTAAGGAAAGGAGATGAAAGAAAACGAAAGCATCACAATATTAGTTCTACTCTTCTTTCAAGCAAGCATGTAGATTACATAGAAGACCTTGTGCCGATCATGGGACTTGAGGCCCCTAAGCTTATTGTCCTTTGTAAATGCTCCCCTCATGCACAATGCATGTGTCCTATGGGTGTCCGCCTAGACCCTTGCCTCCTCTACCTTGGAAAGGATCCATGGTGCCTTCGGGAGAACAATTCTAGGAGGATGCTCTTGGGTTCTTGAACCACCCTCCTAAGTTGTAGAACCACGCCCTTGAGTTCTATGCACATGCTCTTGGGGCCACAAGTGAGGCATCCTACCCATTTCATGTAAGTCTTCTCGCACTCCCCTTGTGTCTTTGTCACCAACCAAGTGTGCCCAAATAGAATCCATTGCATTCTTGAAGATATGCATGGGATCCAAGGGGTGATTGGATTTGTAACTCGCCCCAATATGGAAGCTCGTGAAAGATAGATAGTCGATCTATACCAGGCTCCTCACTAATTAGCTCTCCAATGCCAAATCTAGTCACTTGCCTTCCTATGGACCAGTGGTGGATCAAGTTGACCTTCATGTGTAGGATGATCAAGCGGAAGATATTGAGCATGACCTTCATAAACCATCTTCCTCATATGTTTGGAGTGTCGCGCATTCAAACACAAATAGGACAAGCATGGTACCCTTGTGTTTTAAGTCCTACATATATGCATGCATAAATAGGTCATTACACATGCATAAATCACACCACAATAAAGCATAAAGGTATCAATAGACATGCAAAAGCATGTACCTGCGCACTCCCCATATCTTGGATAGTCATGCATGGTCCACATCAAAATTCCTTGGATGAAAATATTTGCGGCGCACCTCGGGGCTCTAGAAATATCAAAGATATGTATGCCCCTCCATAGGGTCTACAACTCCTCGATCAAGGGTGCCATGTACATGTCCATATTTTTGGCCTTGTACTTCCTCGGCACAAGTAGGGCAAGCAAGGGGCAAGCATGAGGTGTCCCTTATTTATTGTTAGCCATGGTGGGATATTGTAGCTCACCTAGACTATGGGCCATGTCAACTGAGATCTAGAACATAACCCAAAAGCATTCACGCCATCTATTGCGATCCTGAGATGTAAATTATGTGGCTCCCTTGCAAAGTCCAGCCACATGTTGTTTATGTGCTTCCAAGCAGCACAATCTACAAGGATCCTTAAAGTGTCATTGGTGGACCGGTGTGTAGCATGCCACATCATCAATTGTGCAATGGACTTGCATCTAAACATGTTTTGTATTCTAGGGATGATGGGAAAATGTCTCAAGGCCTTCACTGGGATCGTCTCCCCCAGTAAGTCCTATCTATAGCACTGTGCTCCACACTTCGGGCAATTAACCAAATCGCCATACTCATGATGAAGCAAAATACAATCATTAGGGAAAGCATGGATGGTGGCATAATCCATCCAAACTATCGTCAACATCTTCTTCACTTCATCTCTAGAATTGGGCATGTGATTTGGGATAGGCAACATCTTCTAGAGCAACCTATTACAATATGAATATCCAAGAAACCTTGTGAATGAGATACTAATTAATTAAAACAATTAGGAACGAGATACTAAGATTAAGGATCCCAACCTCATCAAGGCTGAGACACTTGTGTCTGACCATCCATACTTTTCTTGCAAATTCAAGATCGAGAGGCAAGCTCATAGTTTTATCATCCTTACACCATCAAACAAGCGTGTTGATGCTAAATCTTGCATCATGGTTTCATGCTCAAACATCTCACCCCCATCTCCCGTGGTGCCTCCAAAAATATAATCCATCATGTCCACCATACCCTCATCCTCCTCTAGAGGATCATCCTCAAGATCATCTTACTTGAATTATGGTGGTAATGCATGTGCTCCCTCGTTGCTCTCCTCATCCTATATAATGATGCAAGGTTATCTTAAAATCTTGCATATTTTTCAAGGTATACACCTTATATTTTGTGGGAGGTGGGATATGAAATTTTCATATTTTTTCCTTGCATATTTGAAAAATTTAAAGCAAATCCATGCATATTACATATGGACCTTGTCCCTCTATACCATGTCTTTTGGACAAGGGTAGTAACATATTACATATTGAGTTAGCGCCCCAGGTACTCGATTCACACTTTCTGCTTGCCAATTCCCTTGTGGGATGCAAACCTATGTCCGCTTCATCTTGCTCCCTTTCTTCATCAAATTGCCACTACTTTTCTCGATTTCGCTAGCACCTTTCGACGCGACATCAAGCTTCCTTAATTCCTTCCATTTGATAATATTTTCTAAATTTGAGCCAACTGCAGGATCACCAAAGCTTCCTTGATTCCTTCCATCTGATCATATTTTCTAAATTTGAGCCAACTATAGGATCATCAAATGTGTTCAGGGTGGTTTTACCCAGAGCACTTCTACATTAGACCTTAAGCAAATACTTCCATCAAGAGCCTTAACATAGAACCAGAATACAATCAGATACAAGTCAGAACTAATCACAATTCAGAAATACATTGCAAATAGTCGATACAAAGTAGAAAGTGTTCTCCATTCATTTATCATTGTCGGATTATAGTAAAAGGTCATAGTGAAACTGATAGACATGACATCATTGTAATTCGATTCATTTTTTAGTTTTGTCAGATTCACAAGACTCACAAGTACGAGTCCAATAATAACATGCATATATAACTGAATAACTGTTTTAGGACATTGAGCATGACAATCAACCCCTCTAGGTATTATTTAGGACTAGAGCTAACTATAGGTGCCTAGTGAACCCCTAATAGTATCCTCAAAATTAGGAAGTAAACCAGTAAAGATCTCCAAAGTAATCACTAAGTTATTAGGTGAAGGATATGCCTTTGGTTGTTTGAGCCTTGATTGCAAGGTAGGGCAATGGTTTAAGGCTTTGAACCTAGAGGAAAAGATTTATTGGACCACCTTATGTAAGTCATTCATAGTGGGATTTGCCCAAGTGGAACCAAATGGAGCCCTATTAGCCAATTATATGAGGTAAAATAGAAACAGACCAAGTTGCTTTGCACCTAAACTTGCGATGTGAGCCTCATGAGATAATGGAGGGGGACTTCTTAGATGATGAGGACCAAGAAATCTAGCATGTTGCACCAATCACATTCCACTAGAAGCCACAACCAAGGTGGTTGCAATAGCTCTTTGATGCAAATAATCCAAAACTTGTGACAGAAATCCCACAAACTGATGGACCCCGAAGATCAAAGAGATGAGAGGAGCAACACTAATCGGCTAATGTCATAGTCAACATGGCCTTGATGGTGGTTGAGTCTATAGAGACAATGAAGGGACCACTAAACTTGGAGGAGGCATTGGAAGATCCAAAATAGAAGGCAACTAACATGCAATTTGAATGCGACAACATAGTTTAAAAAAAGCATTTCAAAACTTGTAAATCGACCTACAAAGAGAAAGGAAATTTTGCTTGGCTGCTACTAGGAGACTTAGGACCAAAATGTCCACACTGACCATTGCGTCTAATACAAATGCCATTCTAAAAGGAGTTAATATTGTGATTATCTTATATGCTATATAATATGCCCAGAGTGTAGCATGAATCTTGGTGTTACGGTCCCCCCCATGTGTACTCACTACTTTGGTGAGGATTAACTTGAGTATTTTATTTGTAGAGACTCAGCTTACCCATTGGAGTGGGGGTAGTAAATTTGTGACAACTTTGTGCATCACCATGAACTCAGTTAGATAGAGACTAGAAAACCTCATTCATAAAGTGTGTATCCTAATCATTGACAAAATCAATTAGACAACCATATTTGCAAATGATGTTTTCAAAGAGGAGCTTGGCTGCACTGCAAGCCAATTTATCTCATAGCACTTTATTCTCTACCCATGCATAATATATGGAAATAATGTACTTATTATATGTGTATTGAACCACATTCTTGAGTGGCCCAATATAGTCCAAGACTCATCTTTGGAATTCTTACCATGGCTAGCTTGGTTGCAATGGCATATGATGCTATGGGAGTAATCTTCCTATTCTCTAACAAACATCACATTCTACATCGTGATGAGCATGTGCATCCCTAAATGGAGTACTCCACCATAATCCTACTTGTAGGACTTTTTGAGCTATTAGCTAGCCACTAAAGTGACCTCCAGTGCAAGCCCAGTATGTGCCTCGATAAGTACCGTTGCTTGTTTATGTGGTAGAACTCAATTCTGCAATATTCCATCAACCCCTTAGCAATTTATTTGTCCACTAATCAAAGTATATTTCTAGGCTTTCAAAGACAACCTATTCTTGTCTTCGAGAATTTGTTGACGAAATGTACCTTGTGATAGGTACTAAAGCATTTCATCATACTTGGTTTCAGAGAGATTCCATTAGGGGAGGTTTGGGATCCCAAAAGGGCCTCATAATAAGGAATGTATTACAAAAGCTATTAACTACAATTGAACCTACTATGGTAACACATTGGCCAAGGGACCCCTAGCATCTACTCAACTAAAATGAGTACCTTTATTTTGAAATTGATCAACCTTAGCCTTTGGATGGAGGTGGATGGATTAAAGACCTAGGGTCCTTTTGTGGATGGTGGATGGTGGATTAAATCCCCAGGGTTCCTTTTGTGGATGGTGGATGGACTTTAGTGGTCTCTAGTTGGAAAGATTTGGATTTGGGGGGTCTTATTAAGAGGCACAATGTGTCTTACAATGTGGACCTTTGATTCAAATCCAAGATCAAAAGCTAAGATGGAGGTACCTATTTGGAGGGCTAGGATGATGCAAGTGCATCTTGGATGGTGGATCAAATTTAAGTGCCTATTTGTACAGTCTAGATTTGTGTAGCTCTTCCACTCACCTCCTCTCTAGATTGGAGCACCGTTTGCATTCATCTCCTCCCTTGGATCTTTGTCTTGATCAATGGCTTATCTGCCTCCTATTTGGATCTAATCCATTGGATATTTGTGTTAATCAAAGTTTGATACTTGATCCCTCTATCCTATGATGATATCCTTTAGATCTAGCGCTTGATCTAATAGCACTGAGTTCTTAATCTCAAATTTGAATGTATCCTTGCATTGGAGATCAGAGCAAGGGTCTAGGAGTGAACATTATGGGTCTAAATTATGGGTTCTATGTCTCTCCACCTATAAATTCTTTTTTCAACTTCCACATGGCGTTGCCCCACATGAATGAGTTCTCTCATTGGTACATGTCAAATCCCTCTATAATCCCTTGAGATTGGGAGAAACTAATCTAAGGCCGCTTTGTGGCCCCATTTCTATCCTAATGCACAACAAAAAAATGGGACTCAAGGTCACTCCTTTCATTTAAGATATGAAACCATGAAAATAAGTATGTCCCCACATGGGACTTTCCTAGCTTATTAATGGTCTTGAAATTAAACTCCTATAGCAATCACATCCATCTCACCAAACATCCCTAAATAATGGTTTTGTTGATCAAATATATTAAATGTTGATGATCCACATTAAAGTAAATAGGCTATCAAGAAAATAGTGCCTAAGTTTTTGGATGCTATAGACCACCATCCAGAGTGATGTACGGTTGATAGTGTTATGATGATACTCAAGCGGCATCTTCCACTCATTGACATAATAGACTGGGTAGTCTAGTTTGCCATTTTGCTATCCCAAAATAATGCCACTTGCATATACTGATGCATCAACATGCAATGGAAAATCACATCCTATAGGGGTTATCAAATTAATCATTGTCTCAGTTGATCATTCCTTCAATTCAGAAACACTATAGGGGTATATGCAAGGCAAGGTGGTATGATTTTAACAGGTTTTGTGAAGCCTTGAGGAATTGGTTTTGAATATGAATGTGTATATGAAATTTAAAACTTGTTAACAAGTTGCCATAAACAACCATCACATTAACAACTTGCAATCATCAATGCAACAACACTTTTCCATGCACGTCTTTCCCTCCACACTTTGCATCGTCACACTTTCATGCTTGCCATACCTTGCACTTGCCAAGAGATCCAAATCTTCCTCGATGCTTGCCCCACCCACACAGGTTGAACACATATTCCTGAGATCTTTTCTAATTATGTTGTGTGGGGAGTGCTTGATTCAAGCAATGCCTCTTATTCAGCCCATCATTGGTGGTAAAGGAAAGAACAAGGCAGATGAAGGTGCACCCTTTCCAACGGTGAGTTTTTGGTATTGGATTTTGTTTTTAGTTTTGTTTCCATTGGTTTCTTGGTCTTTAATATTCAATCAAATCTTCCAAAGGCTCTTTCTTTCTTATGGTTGTGGGATGGACTACCCATTCAATAAGCCGCTGGCATGCTCCCAAGGTAGAATCAAGAATGCTAAACGACTTTTGCAAAACAAAAGATGACTTCAATAATGAGTATGAGTTGTGTATGGAGGGAAAGAACATGAGGTGGCTTACCAAAAGGCAGGTAACAATGAATGATTGGATTAAAGTGTTTTTCAGACATTCCTCAAATGGGTCACAAGGTCAAACTCAAAACTATCAAGCAAGAACACTACAAACAATCTTATACATTGTATAAACAGTGTTATCAAGTGCCTCCACCAAATTTTGAAGTTGGTCTTGCATTTACAAGAGGATTTATATTTGAAGTGTGCATAGGGAAAATCAATTGGGACAAGTTTGGAGAGAGTGTTGTGAGTAAACTAAGTGCAGAAGGTGGCTTTCTTAGAAAGCTACAAAAGTGCCTCCTCAGCGGCACTACTAGAGCATACATTGACACTAGTGGCATATACTCCAAGACCAAAATAATTTTCAGTGAGAAGATTTTGGAAGCCCAAGTTGGTGACACAGCTAAATCTGTGCTGGCAGATATCTTGGGGTTGCTATAATAAAAAATGTAGAATGCCGTGTTGTTTATGGGTTCATGGGCTGGGAACATGGAGAGTGCAAAGTGCGAGCTACATCAAAATGAGGGAGTATTTGGATCGATGGAAAGCCTCAAGGAAAGGCTATGTACATTAAAGAAGGCCTTGGAAGAAGTAAAAATTGTAGTGTCAACTAATGCTATTGTTCTAAAGCAGCTCGAAGATGAAGTGGTAGGCTTATGAACAACATTGCAGTACATGAACCCTTCTGGTGTGGAATCATATGACAACCTATAGACCTCATTAAAGGAAGAAGAGGTGATGATTGCATTGACTAATTGTTCTTGAGATTTATCTTCTTGGAGAAATTAGGAGTTATTTATGTGCACCCTAGATCTTGGCTCCTCATTTCTAACCCAAATTTAACATCTTCTTTCACGATTGCATTTGACATCTCATTCATGCATTGACTAAAAATACTAGCCTAGAGAAACATAGGGAGAAGCCCCTTAACACGTTCCATGCAATTGGTGGCAAAGGAAATTGAAGAGAGGGTGCTTGGATCAATGGGCCCCCCTTGAACATGGTGAGTTGGACTTGCCTCTATAGTTGGAGGAACATGCAAAGTGCCTTCCTTTAAGAGCCTAATTTGACATTGTTTCTAATTCATGTATGTGACAATAATGAGATAGTGGAATAGTTTGCTCGAAAGAAGAGGAAGAACACATCCCCAAACAAACTGGGGCAATCTACCAAGAAGAAGAAGAAGACTAGAAAAGGTGATGTCAATGTGCCAAGATGTAGATCAGATACCCTAAGTCTAATGCTAATATTATTCTTATGTTCAAACTTGTAGATAGGGAAATAGTGGCCAAAAACAACACAAGAGATTTGAATGCTGCAGCACAAAGTGGATGCATGGATGAGGTTTATGTTGACCCTATACTCTAACAAGTAGGAGAGGCATCTGAAGACAAGGATGAAGGTGTGAATACATGGAGGAAGCAAGAAGGCAAGAACAAGTGAGCAAGTGAGCAATTGAGAGCAATAGCAAGTATGATTTCATTCATGATCAGAGTCACATATAGTAGAATGCCCCTAAGTAGGTGGCTCTAGATCCATGATTATCTCCCTGATTGTCTCCATCAGTAACACCCCCAAGTCCTCCATCAAACTGACCACCAACTCCCTAACTTATCTCAATCATACCAACATAGGTGACACCTAACTGATGAGTCACCTGACACACCTACCATGGTGCTCACTAGCACTCACACCATGTCCTACACAAGCACTAGCTCATTGGCACACACACACCACATGACCATGTCCATAATTGTGTTCCCTAAACATCAATTTATCCAACATACCCCCCTTTAAATTGATGACCTTCTACCCTGGCAGTAGACTATGGGATACTACATGGTTTTCATGCCCCCGACCTTGTTCTCACTCTAGTTGCATCAGCAGTAGACTCATGTGGACACCCTAGCTCCACCATGATCTCACTCCAGATCAGGTTACCTCAGTTTACAAAGAGAGTCCACCTGGAATATGTTTCTTTGGAGAGTCACCATAGGACATATGACTCAAAGTAGGCAAACATGACTAACTAAAATGGAAATAACATATCATTTTAGAATGGACTATCCATGGCAGAGCACCTTATTGACTCAATCCCACAACATAAAGCTAGGTGATAGGGTCAATGCCCCCCTGGATGACATCTCCCTTATTGATGACAATCATATCATCACAGTGGACTTCATACTTCTTGTTGCTTGGATCCTTTTCCTATAAGGCCTTGTCCTTCGTGACATCTTCTTGCTCTTCTCTAGGGCAGAAGAAATATCCTTCTCCATAAAGATGTAAGTTATTGAAGAGGAACTTGGACATACCCAAGTCTTTGCTATAGTAGTAGCCCCTTGGTTTCTTCTTACCATAGTACTTTGGCCCTTTTAGCCAAGTAGTCTTAAACTTTCTCTTTTTAACTCTTACATAATTGCCATTAGATGACTCTTTAGTGGAGGCCATCTTGGAAAGGTCTTACCACCACTGATGTGGCAGTGTCTAGTCCCTTACAAAGATAAATCTTTTTCTTGACCAACAGTTACAAATGTCTCAATCATTCAAGACAATCAAAGTCAAGAGAGTCAAACCAATACTTTCCAAAGTCAAATAGCATGCTGAGAACAAGAGCCCTCAAGAAATTTCTCAGTTTGACTTGGTCAACTCTGTCAAGCTCAGTCAAACATGCCAAAAATGGTGAAGCTTCATACAGTGATCTTAGAGGCCAAAATTTATCACTTTAGGAGTAGCATTCATGGGGGTTTTCACATAGAATGAAGGCCTCAATACTAGAGAAGAATCATCAGAGAAGAACCGTGCAATCATGCATCACGTCACCCAGCATTACATACTGAATTTTGACTATCAAATTGATGAATGTGGCCCGAATGCTTCACCAATAGAGATGAAATTCCATCAGGAGGTAGCCCTTGGGGTCGCCTAGCATCCTGTCAGAGGAATTTGAAAATGGTTTAGGTATATAGCCAGCATTGCAGAAATCCCGCCATGAAGAAGAGGAAGCGGCACATGAAATCGATGGCGATTTGGGGAGATCCCTCCAGTCGGAAAGGTCACCCAGTCATGAGCAATCTCCACTTGAAGGCTTCCTCAATCCATCAATCGACGGATGCGAGTATTTGCTCTTGCAAAATCGTGGGCAAAGGAGAAGACACCATGGAAGCAAAAGAATGGAGATTGGTAGGTATGACCATGTGGCACCAAAGTCAAGCCTTAGTCAACTAGGCTCTCATACCACATGTGAATACATGGAGGAAGCAAGAAGGCAAGACGAAGTGAGCACATGAGCAAGTGAGAGCAATAGCAAGTATGATTTCATTCATGACTAGAGTTACATATAGTGGAATGCCTCTAAGTAAGTGGCTCTAGATCCATGATTGTCTCCATGAGTAACACCCCCAAGTCCTCCATCAAACTGAGCACCAAGTCCCTAACTTATCTCAATCATACCAACATAGGTGACACCTAATTGATGAGTCACCTAACACACCTACCATGGTGCTCACTAGCACTCACACCAAGTCCTACACAAGCACTAGCTCACTGGCACACACACCACATGACCATGTCCATAAGTGTGTTCCCTAAACATCAATTTATCCAACAGAAGGGGCATCTAGTTACTATAAACCCAAAGCTTGAAAAATGCTTATAAGAAACTATTGTAAACCTATGGATGGCACTATGGAATGAAACCATGGCATGTGTCATGCATGGTTTCTCTATTTTGTCTCCATCGGATATCACTACCACATGCCAGCTTAGCTGCAACATTCTTTCTCATATTGTTCACCTGAAATCGCTTGCCTCTGATAGGAGATCACCACACATCAACTTACATGCAACGGCCTTTCTCACTGTTGCTGATTTATGAGGCATTTAACAACTGCTAGGCTTTCTCAACTATTGTCACTGGACCACC
Organism: Dipteris shenzhenensis; assembly: GCF_047967505.1. Taxonomy (NCBI): domain Eukaryota; kingdom Viridiplantae; phylum Streptophyta; class Polypodiopsida; order Gleicheniales; family Dipteridaceae; genus Dipteris; species Dipteris shenzhenensis. The sequence goes on along the minus strand of NC_141616.1, from coordinate 36,079,942 downwards.
TGTGCATTTTTTTCCTCAGGTCCTACCTCTTGCTTCCTCGCCATTGAGTCGTCTCTCGCTTCTTGGGCTCCCGCTTCCTTGCTTCCAAGTCATCTCTTGCTTGACCAAGTTGGATCCTTCTTCAGGCAGATGGTCATTGTAGTAGCCATGTTTGGGAGATGCAATCATGTAGCTAAAGATGGCTACTACAAAGATTGTCCTTTTGTAAGAGGATTCAAATTAGTTAACTCTCTTTCTAGAGCTATGTGACATAATTCGAGATGAATTGCTTAAGATGGACTCATTGCATTGCCAATGCTTTGCTCTCGTACATGCAACATCAGTTCTTGTACATGCAACTTTAGTTCTCATACATGCTCTTTCATTTGTAGATTTGTTCTGTCCCTGGTTTATGGGGCATTTGAGCCTCTTCCCTTGCTTTTCCAAAGGATGTTTACAAGAACATCACTACAACATACACTAGGATTTTTCTACTCTTTTCTTGCACCTCTATCTTGCTTACTTAGCTCTAGCCTCCCACTTCCGAGCCGTCTCTTGCTATCTCGCTTCCTCGGCTCTGGCCTCCTGCTTCTTAGCTTCCTAGTTTTCTCTTGCTCCTCTTGAGCTCTTGCTCCCTCACTTTTGAGCCATCTCTCACTTTCTCCTGGGCTCTTGCTTTCTTGCTTCCTGGGCTTGGGGGTTGAGTAGTAGCTACAATAAGATCTATTCCATCAATTTGGCTTGTTGTATTAGTCATTCTTTCTAATTCATTCATCGTGTCTTCTAGATTATCCATGCAATCTTCTTCATTTCCTGTGTCATCTTGGTCTCTCTGTAAATTGTGCAATCTTGCTTGCCCTCTACTTCATATCACTTTCAAGGGCTATCCACACCATGTTGCAATGACTTGGCTTGAGAACTTGTATTTATTTCTTTAAAGTTGTTCTATTTGTCATTTGTAAAATCATAAATGGACATCTCCATCACTCTTCCTTTGTAATAAATCTTCAATGGACATCTCCAACATTTGCATTCTTCTCAAAGAGGCTATCCACATCGATGATTTGCTCTTCAAAAGTGCAATTACTATTTTTGTATCTACTTCATTCACCGGTGTCCTCTTGGTTTCTCATCAAATTGTAGCATATGTGTGCAAATCACTGCAATGCAATATGGCTCTTGTGACCTCACGTGACCACCCACATTGCATTATGATGATTTGCTCTTCAAACGTCTGATTTCTATCACTATATCTACTTCTATCACTGTGTCATCTTGGTTTCTCATCAAATTGTAGCTTATACGTGCAATCTTTTGCATAGCATTTTCAAATCACTACAACACAATATGGCAACTTGTGACCTCATGTGGCTACCCACATCATATTGTGATGATTTTCTCTTCAAAAGTCCAATTTTGGTCGTTGTATCTATTTTATTCACTGTATCCTCTTGGTTTTGCATAAAATTTTAGCTTATGCATGCAATTTGTGTCATAGGCGTTTTAGATCACTAGAATGAGGTAAAGCACTTGTGACCTCACTTGGACATTGCATTGTAATTATTTTCTATTCAAAAGTCCAAATTATGTCACTATATCGATGTCATTCACTGTATCCTCTTGAATGCTCATCAAACTTTTAATTAGATGGCACGTACTCGAAAGACTGACCTAGTTAAGGGTGATCAAAAAGTAAGCTCCAAGGCATCCTCTCAAAAGAGAGGAAGAAAGACCCCAAAGAGCAAGTGAAAAGTTCCTAGCAGAGGAGGTACTCTCAGCATGCATCTGTTCTCTGAGAACTTAGGAAAGTTGAGAAGCACATGCAACTGGCTACTCCAAATCTCCCATTCTAGAGGCTGGTGAGATCAATTTACAAAAGATACCAACTCGAGTATAAATGGTAGGCTTGAGCCCTTAGGGCTTTGCACCAAAGCGCAGAAGACTAGATGGTCTATTTCTTCTCTAATAGCTTCATCCTTGTGGCAAATGCACACAAAGTCATAGTCATGGATAGAGACATGGACTCGCTCTAAGTACTTAGATACAAATTTAACAAAACTTGTGACCATGTTGCTTTACTAGATCCAAAGATGCAAGGTATATGCATGTTGCCTCCTTTGAGGCATGGCCAAGTTATAATCACTGAACTACCTCCAGAGATTGTGCATTCTCACAAACATAGTTTAAGGCACCAAGGATGGCAGTTCAGGTGTTAGCCACCACAGTGGTTGAAAGGTCACCTGGAGGAGCCACAGTATAGATGGAAGCTGCAACTAACATGCCGCAGCTGAGCAAGCCACAATTGAACAAGCCACAACTGATCTCTAAGCAAGAAGATATTGGAGAAAACCCCATTAACACATATGTGTTGACATTAGACTAATGCACAGAGAATGCATAGAATAGTGTAACATCTAATTTGAGAACTGTAACCTCAAAATGAGAACTCTAAGAGAATCTTTCAAAGATTCCCTTCTATTCATGTGAATTTTACATATTTTTTAAAACGATGGCCATTTTGCACAATGTCTTTTGACAAAAGACATAAAAACCATCTTTTTTTGAAAAACTTTCGACAACGATATTTCAAAAAATAGGCATGAAAATCTTTACTTAGAATACAAAATCCACATAAAATACAATAATGTCTCAAAACCATTACAATATGGACCTATGCATCCAATGCAAAAAAAAGAGCCATGGCATGACATATTTCAAAAGTCTAACATGCTACAAATTACATTGCTTCACAAATGTACATGCCATTGATTCTACAAAGAATAGTACTCATCCTCGGATCCTATACCTTCAAATGCACTATAGCTAAAGCTTTGTGTGGTAAAAGTTGTAAGAGCCTTCCTCTTCCAAACTATCCACTAGAACATTCTTTGAGTCAACCTAGCCAAGTTGAGATGTCACCCTCTTTCTTGCATGGCGTGTCCTGGATTTAACTTGTGTACTACATCCAATCAATGTCTTTGGAATCTTTCGGGATAATGGTATGTATTGTGTCACCTTTGGCAATTGCCCTGCTTGTCTCAATTGAAATGCATATACCAAAATATCTAACCCGATTGCCCAATCAATGATATCATCTACCAAGCTCTACCTTGCTTGCTTTATGCAACCAAGCTATATGCTTGGTCAATGATATCATTGACCGAGTGAGTCAAAACATTTAAAAGCTCTAAATTATTTGGAAAAAAATTTAAAATTTTTGTAAATATATTTTTTGGTACTTTTGACATCGGAAATGAGCTTGGAAGCCCCCAAAACCCTAAACAAGATTGCAAACATGGGTAACTTCTGATGATTTTTTGAAAAAGCCCAAAGGAAAAAGTATGCACCCATTGCTAGGTCGATGATATCATCAACCTGGCATGCATTTGGTCGATGATATCATCGACCAAGAACTTTCTTGGTCGATGATATAAGTTCTTGGTCGATGATATCAACGACCAAATGCATGCCAGGTTGATGATATGATCGATCGAGAGCTGGGTGCATGCTTTCCCATTTGAGATTTTCAAAAATCATCAGAAGGTATCCATGTTTGCAATTGTTTTCACGGTTTTGGGACCTTTCCAGACCATTTATAATGTTAAAAAGACCAAAATATGAATCTACAAAAATTTTACTTTTTTCTCAAATAATTTAAAGGTTTTGGCTCACTCGAATAAAAGTTTTCCACTCTTTCTTTATGTGATTTAAAAAGTGGGTGAAAAGTCTCGTTTGGACAATAATGAGTAGAACATGCTATTAGGTGCAGTAAGTTAAGATAATAAAAGATATTTTTTGATAAAAATACAAAGGGCATGGGAAGGAAAAATCTTTAAGACTTTGAGAATATAGAAAATCAAAAGATATTTTGCGATATAGTGGAGGCTCTTTTTAATTTATAGGCATGATGTTTGAAAAATGTATGAATTCTGTAAGTTTTGTCTTTGACTATGCAAAATATAGCTTTTTTAAAAAAAATTATAATTTTAATGAATTTTTGAGGGAATCTTAAAACGGGTACCAATGTTACATACCTAAAATAGATGTTACACTGTTATAGAAGCACACTAACTGTAACATTGATCTAGTGCACATATTGCTAGAGAAACCCTTGTACCTTAACAATATCGACTCTAATCATGATACTAAACTCTTTTAAATACTATTTGCAAGTCACAAGGTTGGCTTTAGTGATTATGTATACTAGATTGTCAATATGGTATTAGACAAACCATTGAAGCAAACCAATGCAGCTACCATGCAAACATTGGAGAAAACTATTAACACATACATGCTTTCATCAAACTAATGCACACACAATGCATAGAAGCACACACACACACAAAATTTAACTTTCAAAACATCATTTCTCGAACTTAGTTTTTCAAATTTTGATGGAAAACTTGTATCAATGGAATCCAAGCTAGCCATCCTAAAAAGTGGTCATTTGGCCCCCTAAAAAGTGGTCATTTGTCCAATTTGACTCAATCTTTTAAAATTCTTAGTGAAAGTGGCCAAATGATCACTTTTTAGGGGCTCCTGGCCCTAGCAGGTAGTAGTTGCAGTAGACATGCATATGTATTCTTATTTGTCCAAGATTTGTCTATTGGGTCCAAAATTTGAGGGAAATTTTGAAGCATTAGTGCCCAAGCCTTAAACCCCCAAAAGTGGTCAATTGACTACTTTCACTGTTTTAAAATGATTAATGAAAGTGGCCAAATGACTAGTTCTTAGGAGCTCTAACCCTACTAGTAGACATGCATACGTATTCCTATTTTGTCTATCTGATTTTAGAATTGAGGGAAAATTTGAAGCATTGGATCCTAGGTTTGACCCCCCCAAAAGTGGTCAATTGGCCACTTTCACTTAGCATTTTAAAACACTTAGTGAAAGTGGATAGATCACCACTTTCTAGGGAGTCTTGCCCTGGCAGTAGACAAGCATATTTATTTTTATTTGTCCAAAATTTGTCTGTTTGATTCCAAAATTAGAGATCAAAGCACTCTAACCCAAGCTAGACCCCCCAAAAGTGGTCATTTGGCCAATCATTTCAATGTTTTGTTGAATTCAATCAATACCATATGTCCTATCTTGTAATTTGTTTTGAGTACCTCTTGTATACTAACATTCAACTTATAGTACAATGTCTAGAGACAAATTTCTAAGATTCCATGTGACTTTTTATCTAATATGCATTGAGCCACAATCCTTGTCATTGTGGGACTCACATGGGGATCCATGCCCGTGATTTCTAAAATCATATATTTTGTGGGAACTACACATGAATTCATATACGTTGGTGTTTAGAGTTTCATATAACAATCTAGTTGAAATTGTACTTTTACAAATATAGGTACTCATCGTCTACCCATAGTTGTCTATTGAACCAAACTGTAATTATTGTGTTAAAAATACACAAAAAGAACAATCCCACAACCTATAAAATGCAATGTTGTAGGCAATAAAACACAAATGAGAAGCCTAAATTTGGATGGCAAGTCAACAACTGTACAAATAAGGATATTAAATACATTGACAAAAAGTAGAACCTATAAACAAAAGGAAGACCAACATTTTAGAATGACTGACATACCATATTGACTTGCACATCAAATGACCACACAAACATGAAATGCAACACAACAACACAAAACATAGACATAATGCATGCAATAGACTCAACACACCAAAGAAGCATGCACAAACACAATATAAACACAGGCACAAACATTTACTTCTAATATGTTTACATTTGGAATGGCAACATAACATAGTTGATGTTTTGTGTTTTTAAAAGCTTCCCTTGAAAATTCTAAGAATTTGTATCAATTTTATAGAAACCCTAATGTTGCAATATTCACAATCAAAGGCCACTAAAATTTGATGTTTTGGAGTTGTCATATCACCAAAACATAGAGGCCTATTATAATATAGAAACGTTTACCTTTAGGTGCTTCCACATAGTATAAGATCTATACACTGCAAACCATATACTTAAAACAAAGCCTCATAAGAGTAATTGGCACACTTATTCAATAAAGTTGTTTGTCATTTCTTCCAATGAAAAAGGTTAGGATAATACTCTCTGAATATTGACTATACAAGATTTTCATCCATTATTCCTTGCAGGCTCCTCCTTCGCTAAAGATATCACATGCACAACCTCTTTGCTCTTTGATCTAGAAAGATAAGGTTCA